>NW_006921913.1:2374457-2384049 GCF_000298275.1 Orycteropus afer afer
ATTTTGGGGCTCTTTTATTGGGTCCATAGATATTTATTATGGTTATATCTTCATGTTCAATTGATCCTTTAATCATTATATAATGTCCTTCCTTGTCTCATGTGGTGGTTTTTGTCTTAAAGTCAATTTTATCAGAAATTAATATTGCCACTCTTGCTCTTTTTTGGTTGCCATTTGCTTGATATACATTTTTCCAACCTTCGATTTTTAGTCTATTTTTGTCTTTGTCTCAGGTGTGTCTCTTGTAGACAGCATATTGATGGGTTATGTTTTCTTATCCAGTCTGCAACTCTCCATCTTGAGTGAAGCATTTAGTCCATTGACATTCAGTGTAATTATTGACAAGTATGAACTGGTTGCTGTCATTTTGTTACGTGTTTTTTCATGGTGTCCCTGGTTTCCTTGTTCCATATAATTTTCTGTGCTGAGCTCATTATGTTTATGAGCCAGGTTATCATTTCCTTTGTTGCTATTGTTTTAGCATTTGCTAAATATTTGTGCTTGTCCTCTTTTATTTTGATGTGAAGGTTTATCATTTTTCTTTGATGTTACCCAGTGATTTATAATTTTCTCCCTGAGTTTAGAACAGTTCATTCCATCTTGCAACTCTCTTGACTTCTTCACCATTTAGAAGTTCTGTAACTGCACTGTTTTTCTCCTCTTTTTGTTTTGTAATTGTTCTCATTTGCCAAATGATGTCTCTGGTTCCCTGTTTACAATCTTGTAAGCCTATTTTATTTTGGATACATCCATAGCTGTGTTGGTTTCTGGGTTATGTCATCTTGTGTATTAATGGTCAGTTGTTGTTTGCTATTATTGGTTCTCTGTTCAAATGATTCCTTTTAGTATCTCTTGTAAGGTTGGTCTGGTTTTAACAAATTCCCTTAATTTCTGCTCATCTGGAAATCTCCTAATTTCACCACCATATTTGAGGGACAGTTTTGCCAGGTATATAATTCTTGGTTGGAAAATTTTCTCTTTCAGGGTTTTATATATACCCCACCACTGCCTTCTTGCTTGCATGGTTTCTGTTGAGAAATCAGAGCTTATTCTTATTGGTTGTTTTTTGTAAGTAACTTTTCATTTTTCCTGTACTGCTTTTAGGATTCTTTCTTTGTCTTTGGTTTTGATGAATTTGATGATGATATGTCTTGGTGATTTTCTTTTGGGGTCTATCCTGTTTGGAGTTCATTGGACTTCCTGAATGAATATCTTCTCATCTTTCATCATCTTGGGGAAGTTCTCTTCCAACAAATCTTGGACAATTTTCTCAGTGGTTTTATTTCTCTCTTCCTGTGCTGGAATTCCAGTTACATGTAGGTTATTCCTTTTGATGGTATCCCACATAAACCTTAGGCTTGCTTCATTTTGTTTTGATCATTTTTTCTGATTGATGTCTTTCCAAAGAAGTATTCAGGTATTTGTCTTTAATCTCATTAATTCTGTTTTCCATTGATTTGATTCTACTCCTTTGCCTTTTCTATGTGTTATCTATTTCTGAAAATTTAGTATTAATCTTCTGTATTTCTATCTGTAGATTTAGAATCATTTCTAAATTTTCATTTATTTTGTCATTTTGTTCTTGTATTTACGTCCAAAATTGTACTAGGGTTTTGTCTGTGTTTTCTTCCATTTTGTCAGTGTTTTCCTTGATCTGTCTCTCAATCCTTTGAAGATACTTAAATACAATTCTTTAAAATTCCTTATCAGGGAGTTCCAACGCTGCTCAGGGATGTATTCTGGGTCTTCATCCTGCTCCCTTGTTTCTACAACTTTACCTTGCTTTTTTGGGTGGAGTGTAATAGTCTGTTTTCTTTGAGACATTGTGACATTGTTGTTTTTAGATCTCTGTTAACTGTTTGTGAAGAGCAGTTAAGGGTGAGTCAGGCTCTCCTTGGTGGTCATTTATCATTGGCCACTTGGTGGAGAAGGAAGTGGTGGCTCTCACTCAGTAATTTGAGCTGCAGGATGTGTGGGTGTAGTTGTGTCATATGGGCACTGCTGCTGTCGACTACTCCATTAGACAAAAACAGCAATTGAATAACCATCAAAAAAGTAAAAGCAAGGTGACAAAAAATCACACCATTTAATCACACAGGAATAATAACAACAACAAAAACCCCCACAATATCTGGGGAGAGGACAATAAGAGAAAAAAGAGTGGAGAATAATGAAGAAAAATATGTGAAAAATAGAAAAATAAAAGAAGGAATGGGGTTATCCACAAGAAACAAACAAACAAAAAAAGGGAACCAGGAACAGGGAAGAGAGAAAAAGCTGAAAACTAGAATCTAGAAGAGAAAGAATAAAGAATAATAATAAAAAGGACAACAACAACAACAATAATAATAATTTTAAAATAGACAAAAACAAATAAACTAAAAAAAAAAAAAGAAAAAATTCTGGGTGGCACACCCAGGCTCCCTTAGAGCACACAGACTGGGATGGAATTCCTGCTGACCCAGAAGGTGGGTGGGAGTGAGGGATGGCCACACCTCTGTTCACCAAGAGGGTGTGGGGTACAAGAGTAACAAGGGGAATATCGCAACTTTCCAGATGTTGGTGTCCGGAATGTCCCTGTGGTTCCCGGCAAATGGAGCCTATCCTTAGGTCCCTGGAATCTAGGAGAACACTGTAGCTTTTAATATCCAAAATGGCTGAACCCTGCTTGTAAACATTCAAATTGGCTGCATCCTCTGGACAGGCAAAAGTCCACAGCTCAACCCACTTTCCTTTTCACTGCTTCCCCATTTATTCAACAGCCACCAATGCAGTTCTCCATGCAGTCCCTGGCTAGCAGGGCCAATTGTTAGGTTAAATCTTAGGTCCTAACAACACTCATCAATATCCAAGCTGTCTGTGCCATCAGGATAACTGACAGACTATAGCTCCGTATGTCTCCTTTTTTAGTGTTTTTATGTAAGTTCTTCTACTAGTTGGAGTTTAGTCCACTTCTGTATCCTTCCCTCAATGCTCAGTGCTTTGTAGCCTTTTTATCTTCTGTATCTGTGTTAATTGGTTCCCCTTTTCTTTGTTAAAGAGGGTCTGTTCAGTCTCCCTATTCCGCCATCTTACTGGAACTTCTAAAAATTAAATTTATTTTATTTTATTATTGTTGTTGAGAAAGGGACTCAGTTTTATTGTTGTTGAGAATATACACAGCAGAAAAAAACACCAATTCAACAGTTTCTACGTGTACAGCTTAGTGACATTATGTTCTTTGAGTTGTGCAACCACTCTCACCCTCCATTTCTGAGTTGTTACTCCCCAATTAACATAAACTCATTGCCCTCTAAGATTTCTATCTTATCTTTCAAGTTACTATTCTAGTTTGATCCCATTTAGAATGATCTTAAAAGAGTATAATGCTTTGAGCAGACATTCTTTACCAGTTAAGCCAAGCAATTGTTTGGTTTTAAGAAGACTTCAGGGATTTTTTTTTTTTGGTTTCAGGTTTAAAGATGATCACAAGGCAATAGTTTCAGGGGTTTATCCAATCCCCCTAGCTCCAGAAAGTCTGGAACCCAAAAGAATTTGAAATTCTGATCTACATTTTCCTCTTTTGATCAGGATTCTTCCCTAACATCTTTGATCAAAATGTTCAGACATGGTAGCTGGGCATCATCCAGTTCTGGTCTCATGGTAAAGGAGGCAGTTGTTCATGGAGGCAATTAGCTACACATTCTATTTCCTCTTCCTATTCTTGATTCTCCTTCTTCCTTTCTTGCTCCAGGCAAATAGAGAACAATTACTATTCCTAGGATGGCCACTTGCAAGCTTAGAAGACATCAGGCACTATGTAATAAATGAGGAGGTAGAACAGAAGAACTGAACATGTAATTGGGCCACTTAACAGGGTTACCCCATTAAACCATCACCTCCACCTTCTGAACCAAGGAACCAAATCTTGTGAGGTTTTTGGTTGTACATAAGCAGCCTCAGCAGCTACCTTTTTTTGTCATTATGTAAATAACTAATTAAGTTGTAAATATCAAATTATGCATAACATTGCTGAGAATAGGAATTCAGTAACAGTTAATTATGCTCAGAAGAAACCTGTACTTAGACCAGGAGGCTGTTGTGTGAACAGAACGAGAGGATGCTGCATAGTGTAAAATCAGGAAGGGTGTCTGTCAGGATTGTATCTCTTCACCATATGTTCTGGTTACCTAGTGCCACTCTGACAAGAAATATATACCACAAATGGGATGGCCTTAACAAACAAGAGTTTATTCTTACAATTTGGAGTCCAAGTTCTAAGTGCCAGGCTCCAGGGGCTCTGTGAAAGCCCCTCAGCCTTGGGCTTCAGCTCTGCCTCCAGTTCCTGGCCCACTGAAGCTAGGGCTTTTATTCATTCAGACAGCTGCTGGCTGCTGAGGCTGCCAAGCCCAAGGTTGACAGGTAAAAAGGCACAGTCCCAATGTTACTAAACCACATGGCAGGCCATTAATTCAAGTCCAGGTTGGCAGAGAATGGCAGGCTGCTGAACAATGACACGGCTACATGCAGGGTCCAAGCGTGCCATAAGCTAGAGACAATTCCCCTAGGTTTCTGCTTATATACAGGAAGCAGACCACATTCCCTAAGGCAGCTACTCGGCTGCTCACATCAAGATGAGATTCCACCATCAAGTTGATTACCAATCTCCTCATGGGGAATACTACATCCAGCTGCCCAGCCATTCAACCAGACCCAGCCAAGTTGACACACAAACTGAACTACCACACCATACTTATTCAATCAGTATGCTGAACAAATAATCCAAGAAGCTGGACAATATGAAGAAGAACTTGGCATCAGGATTGGTGGAAGATTCATTAACAGCCTGTGATTACGCAGAGGACACAACCTTGCTTGCTGAAAGTGAGGATGACTTGAAGCACTTACTGATGAAGATTAAAGACTACAGTCTTCAGTATGGATTACACTTCAACATAAAGAAAATATAAATCCTCACAACTGGACCAATAGGTAGCATCACAATAAATGGAGAAAAGATTGAAGTTGTCAAAGATTTCATTTTACTTGGATCCACCATCAACACCCACGGAAGCAGCAGTCAAGAAATCTAACATCACATTTCACTGGGAAAATCTGCTGCAAAGACCTCTTTAAAGTGTTGAAGAAGAAAGATATCACTTTGAGGACTAGTGTGTGCCTAACCTGAACCATGGTATTTTCAATCATCCCATATACATGTGAAAGCTGGAAAATGAATAAGAAAAATAGAAGAGAGTTGATACTTTTGAATTGTGGTGTTGATGAGGAGTACTGAAAATACCATGGACTACCAGAAGAAGGAACAAATCTGTCCTTGAAGAAATGCAGCCAGAATGCTCTGTGGAAGTGAGAATGACCAGACTTCGTCTCACCTACTTTGGTCATGTTGTCAGAAGGGGTCATTCCTTGGAGAAGGATATTATGCTCGGTAAAGTGTAAACCAAAAACAAACCAAAGAAAAACAATAAACCAAACTCAATGCCATTGAGTAGATTCCAACTCACAGCAATGGCCATTGGGTTTCTGAGGTGGTAAATATTTACAGAATTACATTGCCACATCCTTCCATGGATCAGCGATGGGTTTGAACTGCCAACTTTCTGGGTGATAGTCAAATGTCTTAGACACTATGTCATCAGAACTCCTGGTAAAGTGTAGGGTAAAAAAAAAGGAGAAGACCCTCACAGAAGTGTATTGCACCATGAGTGCAGTGGCTGCAATGATGGGCTCATGTATAGCTAGTTTTGTGAGGATGATGTCCTACTGCCTGTTGATTTTTCTGTTGAAGGTAGGGTTGCTATGAGTCAGAGCCAATTTGATGCACCTAACACCAACAGCTATTATAATGAGGAGCCTTGGTGATGCATTAAGCACAATTCAACTACTAACAAAAAGGTTAGTGTTTCAAACCCACCCAGGGTTCTGTAGGAGAAAAGACCTGGTGATCTGTTTCCATAAGTATTACCTCCTAGGAAACCTTATAGTTGTACCCTGTCATCGAGGTTTGCTTTGAATTTAGAATCAACTTGATGGCACAAAACAACAACAACACTTGTAGTAGTATTCCTGTGTTTTGGAAAGGACAAAACTCAGAGAGATCAAGTCACTTGAGCAAAGGAGAGATGGGATGAGAATCTGTGGTTTGCCTCCAGAGTCCACATTCTTAACTTACACAGCCTTTCTAGGTAATCCTTTAATTGGCATACTTCAAATTATGGAATTAACAACCAGAGTTTTCTTCTTATCATTATTAAAATTTATATCATTGTTAGATTAACTGTGGGACCACTACTGTAAAATAAGAGTGCCTGCTGTGGATTTCTTCTATCGTACACTTATAGTTAGTCAGTACTTCCTGTATTCATGGATAGTAGCATATCAACTTTAGTTATAATTGCTTTCCTTTGCATTTGCTTTGGCTTTGCCAGAATTCCATGTTTCTGATTGTATTGCTGTTGTTGTTATGTGCCGTCGAGTCGGCCCCGACTCATAGCGACCCCTCCTTGGGTTTCCGAGGCAGTATCACTACGGAAGTAGGATTGCCCAACCTTCCTTCCGAGGAGTGGCTGGTGGGTTTGAACCGCCAGCCTTCTGGTTAGTAGGCAAGTGCTTTTTTAGCCACTATGCTACCAGAGATGTCTTCTTATCTCTATAGAGTTTCTGGCCTTCAATTAAGTAATGAATAATTTTCAATACAATGATTGTCATGCCTTTAAAAATTTTTCAATAAAGAGAACTTCTTTCATTTGTTACATTTGATGAATGAAATATTTCAAACACGCTTTCTCTTCATTAATTGTAATGAATTTATAACTGAATTAGCCATTTTATTATATGAGTGACTTCCTTCTCCAAAGAGATGGAAATTATAATAATAGGTTAACTTGTTTTTCCCAAAAATATCTGATACAAATATTATACTTTTATATTTATGTAGCAATTCCATGGCTGATCTAAGAGGGGAAGTTAATCTTTTCTTATGAGCTTACATTCTTTTATCAGAGAAAAACTTAGGTATTATGTAAAGCTGGACTGCTAATATTAATTATTTTTCTTGGATAAAACTCTGTGGCACCTGTTGGTGATATGTGCAATTTAATTTGTGCTCATAAGGGTCAGCATTACCATCTGGACTATAAAATAAGGCCACCATGAGGAAAGGAAATGATATAATTTCTAAGCTCATTATGAGTTTTCCTTTTAACAATATTTGTTAAATTATGATTTTAAATGGAAATTTAATTGAGAAATCACTTTAAAAAATATTTCCTAACGAAAGTAGCCCAAATGCTATGAATTAACACGATTTCAGTAGTTTGAAGAGAGCTCTGAATGATGTGTGAGAAGTTAGAGATTGAACATAGTTCCTGTGTTTGCTGGGTCTCATTACTTTAAAAATCTCTTGACTCTCTTTGCCTCTCCATCTCCTTTAAGCATTTTATTTTTAATCTCTTCTTAACCCTGAGCTGTGTAAGTTTCTCTTCTTCATGGTTTCTCATTGATCAAAAGGCATAAAAATCCTTTTTCTTCTTGTACTAATTCTGTCTGCAATGGACAAATCCCTACTGTTCATAATGTTTCTATATCATGTCTTGTACATTTCCATTCCTCTCTTCTGTACCCTTTCTTCTCCTACTCCCATCCCATTTCCATCCATATTTCCTATAAGGAAGCAGAATCCTCTTGAGGTAGACTAAGTTAAAATTCTGAACATTTTATGAGATAGTTTTTTTTTTTTTTAATTGTTGTTTGAGGGATAGTTCTTTGTTGTTTTAAACAATAATCCTTCTGGAAGCTCCCAAATTGATTAGATGACATAACATTTTATATATCATCCTCCATAATTTGGTACAGTGATTATATATCATTCTCATACTTCTGGGAATTGTTAATCTGATGTGTTTTAAAATAATTTCAAACATAAGTGAGTTTTTCCTAGGAAGATCTAAATATTCACCTTAGAGAAATATTTTAAAAACCTCTCATAGTTCAGCTTACATATAGATGATTAATTTTATTTTTTTGGTTTTAATTTTAATGAATATTTTTTTCAGGTTCAGACTATGCAATAAGAAAGAGAACATTGGTTTTAGTTGACAAGACACTGTGTAGAAGAACAATACTTTTGATGTCCTGAAAAGATTACTCATTTTATACTTTGGAAAATGACTAAGGATTTTAAAGATCTGTTTTTCTGAGAATAGCAAGAGGATTTTCTTTTAAAAGAGTCAAGTTGAGGGCAAGGATTTTAGATATCTCTATAGAAATCCCAATGGTATAAACAACCCTAAACACAGGCTGCTACAAGATATGAAAACAAAACTTAACAAAACAAAAAACCCACTGCCATTGAGTCAATTCCAACTCATAGTAACCCCCCTTGGGTTTCTGATGCAGTAAATCTTTATGGAAGTAGACTACCCAGTCTTCCTTCCGTGGAGCGGCTGGTGGGTTTGAACCCCCATCTTCTGGTTAGCAGTCAAATGCCTTAGGCACTGTGCCACCAGAGCTAAAAAAAAAAAAAAAAAGACAGCTTAATACAGCCTCCCATGTATAAGAGTCAATGTCTTTACTGATTACAATTACAAACTATTTATTCTGTCAAATGAATGCACTTTACTACGGTGAAATAGTACACCACATTCTTCTGTTAGGAAATCTTGTAGCGTGGTGCCTAAGGCATTTGACTGCTAACCAGAAGGCTGGAGGTTCAAACCCACCAGCCACTCCTTGGAAGGAAGGTTGGGCAATCTACTACCATAGTGATATTGCCTCAGAAATCCAAGAAGGGGTCACCTATGAGTCGGATACGACTCTACTGCACTGGGTTTGTTTCTTTGGTTTATTCTTTTGTTAGGTGACTCCTGAACTTGCTCTGATATTTTGGTCTATAATAGAAAAGTAACTAGAATTGTAGCCTAAAGACTGAATTTCAGTATATTTCTTCCCAAAATTCTTCAAGATTCATAACCTCTTTTCAGGTTTGAGTATATTTTAACGAGTGCTCTATTCATCCCAATCAAGATTATATGAAAAATATCCTAGAAGGAAATAACGAACTCAGCCTCTGGAAAGAGAGAGAGAGAGAGACAGAGAGAGAGAGGGAGATATCTATATCTATATCTATATCTATCTATCTATCTATATATATATGTTATTTATTAGTTAGCTACTTGATTCTTTTTCTTTCAGTCAACAACTACCTAGTGAGAATCTACTAAGTGCCAGGTATTCTTCTAGTGCTGGGAGATTTTGTAATGAAAAGCAGACAATATTCCTGTCTCCATGTGGCTGAATTTGAAGTAAGCAGTTGATTGAGGAAGGAGCTCTGATGGTGTGGTGGCTAAAGCATTTTGGCTGATAACTAAAAAAGGTCCTAAGTTTGAACCCCTCAGCTGCTCGGCAGAAAGATGAGACAGTCTGCTTCTGCAAAGAGATATAGCCAACTGTATTGTTGTTGTTGTTGTTAAGTGCCGTGGAGTCGTTTCCAACCCATAGCGACCCCATGCACAGCAGAACGAAACACCACCCGATCCCGCGCCAGCCCCACAATCTCTGCTATACTTGAGCCCATCATCGCAGCCACCGTATC
>NW_006921913.1:2387129-2407879 GCF_000298275.1 Orycteropus afer afer
ATGCACCAGGTGCATCTCGCTGGGTTTTAAACACCAGAGGCTCAGCCTCAAAACTCACGTCTACATGTCACCACAGTAGGACAAACTGACAGACAAGTTTGTCTTGCTGTTGGAGACCTCTCTTATCCCCCCCACCTGGGTCCCTGTGGCTGACTGTTCCTCTGTCTGGCTCTCTTGTCTTTTAATCCCCTTTCTCCTGCTCGTCTGGCCTGCTTCTTTGGGCGTCCCTGAGTTTCCCCTCCTCACCTAATCCCTTCGACTGATTGCTCTTCTCTTTGGCTTTCTGGGTTTTATCCCCTTTCTCCTGCTCTTCCAGCCTGCTACTCTGTGCTACGCCCGTGCTTACCATGCTCCCGGAGACCCGGTCCCTCTCGGGGTAACAAGGGAAAGTGTTCAGTGCAGATCAGTAAGTAAGCACAAGCCCGCCCGTGCTTACCTCGCTCCCGGTTAGTAAGCACAAGCCCGCCCGTGCTTACCTCGCTCCCAGGGACTAAGCACAAGCCTGCCCGTGCCTACCTAGTCCCGGAGACCCGGTCCCTCTCAGAAGGGTAACAAGGGAAAGTGTTCAGTGCAGATCAGTGAGGAAGCACAAGCCCGCCCGTGCCTACCTTGCTCCCGGAGATCCGGTCCCTCTCGGGAAGGTAACGAGGAAAAGTGTTCAGTGCAGATCAGTGAGTAAGCAGTTTTATTCTGTCCTATAGGGTTACTATGAGCTGGAATGGACTTGATGACAATGAGTTTAGTTAAATGAGGGGTGAAAGACAATGAATTGAGAAAATTTCAGGTAGGAAGAAGTGCTATATTGCAAATAAAATGACAGGGGGATAGAATGTGACTGATTAAAAGTTCAGGGAAGGCCTTTTACTGTGATGACTTTTGATCTAACAACTGCCTAGAAATGGAATTGACCTGCATGGATGTAGGACAAGATCATTTTGAGCAGAGCCATTACCATGTGCAAAGGTCCTGTGGGAACAGCCTTCCTGGTGTGTTCAAAGAACAGGCAGTGTGGCAGGTAAAATCAAGGAGGACAGGGCCAGACCATACAGGGCCTTGAAGGCTATAGTAAAGAACTAATATTCTATTCCATGTAATAAGAGAGTTTTAAACAAAAGACTAATATATTAGAAGGTATGTATTTTTAAAGAAGACTCTTCTGGCTGCTGGGAGGACTCTGGATTATAGAGAAGACACTACTGGCATTTTACATATATTTTCAATCTTCATAATAAGCCTATAGAAAGGGGATATTATGATTTCTGTATAAATGATGAGAAAACTGATGCTCAGAGAAAATAAAAACCTGTGGAAAATCACACTCCTTTATAAGTAGCAGAGCTAGGACTGAAAATCAATCTATTTATCTCCAAAGCTCTTCCTTTTTCTAAAAGAGATTCACAGAGAATAACCATGGAAGAAAATGAATTATTATTTCTGGGTAGAAAAAAAATATATTTTAAAAGTAAGCTTATTTTATTGATGTATACATGCATGAAGGAGGCTGGTGGTTCAAACTCACCAGCCACTCCTCGGAAGGAAGGTTGGGCAATCCTAATTCCGTAGTGATAACTGCCTCGGAAACCCAAGGAGGGGTCGCTAGGAGTCGGGGCCGACTCGATGGCAAATAACAACAACAACATACATGCATGAAAAAAGTGCACCACATCACAAGATTTTAAGGAAGTGACACACCTGCATTGTCATCACCAGCTTTCATAGGGGCTCCAGTGCCACAGAGGTAACTGTTATCCTGATTTCTAGTATAGACTATTTTGGCTTATTTTTAAACTTTACTTAAATTGCATCATTATTCTTTGGTGTCTGGCTTTTTTGATCAACGTTGTGTTTGAGAGATTTATCTGTGTTGTATAGAGCAATAGTTTGTTTATTCTCATTGCTGATAATTATTCCACTGTATGTATACACCAAAGTTTATTCATTGTTTATTCATTGTTCTATTGAAAGATATTTTTAAGTAGCCAGTTTTTGGCTGTTGTAAATAAGTCTGCTATGAGCATTCTTACATGTGGTTTTTGGTGAACATACATATGTACACATTTTTGTTGAGATTGTACACAGGAGGAGACATGCAGGATTATGGAGAATATGTATGTTCAGATTTTACATAGAATGGCTGATACCAGCTCACAAGACCTGATCTTGCATATTTCTTTCCAACTTCATGTTCAGTGACATCACATTGGTAGCTTGAAATCAGTCATCAGGGGTGTATGTTCACTATGAAGATTCTACAAATAAGATTTTTTTTTCCCTTCAGAGAATCAGCTGTTAAACTTTTACCAACACACTGCTGACTTTAGCAGTTATTTCCTTTTGGTTTTCAAAATTGTTTGTACCAATTATACTACCATCAACTATCTGTGAGAGTTCAGGTTGTTCTGCAATGTCACCAACATTTGTTATTTTGTTTTAGCCATTCTGGTATATGTATAATGGAATCTCATTGTGGGTACTATTACGGAAATATCAAAAGTGGATGTCTTTAACAACCAGTAATATATTTTCTTACCATTTAGGAGGTTAGAAACCCCAATTCAGGGCATCTTGTTCCAGGGAAAATCTTTCTCTCTCTATCAGTCCTCGGGGAAAGTCCGTCTCTTGACTGTTTATTCATTCCTTGGAGAGTTCCACGTTGTTTGGCATCTATCTTCCCCATCTTTGCTTGCTCAATTACTTGTTTAATCTCTTTTATATCTCAAAAGAGAGTGACTTAAGACACACCCTATACTAATCCTGCCTCATTAACATAATAAAGATAACCCATGTCTAAACCCAGATGTAGAGGGTAGGATTTATAGCACATCTTTTTTAGGGGGCATAATTCAATCTACAACTATGGGTTTAACTGGCATTTGTACAAAATTCTTGAGTTATTAAAATTCACCTTCTACATGCATTTGTGAGCCCAGTGGTTAAGCACTGGGCTGGTGACTGAAAGGTGAGCAGTCAAAACCCACCAGCACCTCTGTAGGAGAAGAGAATTGGCAATCGGCTCCTGTGAAGATTAAAGCCTAGAAAATCCTTTGGGGCAGTTTTACTGTTGTATATGGTCACTATGAATCCACTCAATGACACACACCACCACCACCACCTAATTTTTTGAGGACAGATGTTTCTCAGTGCAGACAGGTGCAGCAAAATAAGATTATCTGCAACTTATACTATAGGAGGAATGCTCCTGTTCTGCATAAGGTTTGAAATTCTCCTGTTTAGATTATTTTTTTAATTTACAGATATTTGAAGCTTTATTTTAAACTTTCAAATCATTCTTTTTGCTTAGAAACTTCTGGTTTAACTTTGATATAAAATAAACTTAGCAATGTCTATGAATAAAAAGTGACATTGTGACATGTCAATATAAAAGATGAATTTTTTTTTTTTTTATTCTACTTGTGTGGTCCAATGGGATGACAGATGGCAGTAACAACAGTAAAATATTAGCTATAACACGACATCAACTTCTTCATGTGTCTGGTATGTGTGTGTGTGGGGGGTTCAGCTTGTATCCCTGCTGCAAGCATTCTACTAACTGGTGATTTGTGGTGATTGCTCCAGCCACTCTATCTTTATCTAAGTTATGTGTTCTTCCACACCAGGCAACTGACTGATGGTAGCTGAGCTTAAAATACCTCAGTCTATTTGAATTTGAAAAGTTGAAACCTCTTTTATACTGAAGCAGCACTTGCTACTATATTTGAAGACAAAGCAGAGTAGTGTGTTTTATGTCATATCCCCTATTATTTCCCTTTATTTTGTAATGGATACTAAGTGAGGGATATAAGGAATATATAAACAAACACATATTTCCAGAGCAGAGACACTTTCTATGAAGTGCTTAAATATTATATGTAAGAGACAATTTGTCATGTTGATATGAAAAATGGAAGGGGCATGGATGAAAAAGTGAGTACCAAGACCCTAATAAAACAAAGATGCTGAGGAAGAATGTATGGAAAACTATATGCAGTGATTCTGGATCTTGCCACTCTTTTATCACTTTCAATTTTTTATTTTTTATCCCAATTTTTTTTTGTCATTCCATCATGTTATAGAAACAAGATTATAGGACTACTCTGTTAATTAACTTTTGTACTGAATTGACAATGCAGGCTTTGTAAACAGTTGTGCGTTTAGAAAAAAACACAACTATTTACATGGAATTCTTAAGAACTTTAAAGAGGAAAGGCGTGCCAATGTTTCAAATCTAAAAGGTGACTTAGGAGGTACAGGTTAAATACGTATGAAGAAGTATCTCAGAGATTTGGAGGTTATGAGGAGGTGAGGGACAGGTGAGGGTAGTAGAGAGTGGTTCCAAAGTCTCTACCAGCAATGCACAACCTCACCTTATCCATATAGTTATCTCTTTTTCTCTCTTGTCTCTCCTCATAGCCAGTCTTTCACTTGCGCTCTGCACCCTAGCCATGCTTCTCATCATTGACCTCTCTCTCCCTGCTGAATCAATTCCAATGCTTTCATCACACAAACATGCTTTGATCTTCCTTGTATTTAAAGAAAATAAATTCTCCCTGCAGCAATCTCCTCCTCATCACAGACCAACTTGAGAGAGACAGGGACTTGAGTCTCCATCTCCTAACCATCTTTCTCACCTACTCATGCCAGTGATACTCCTGACATCATTACTTTACTAAATCTACTATAATCTACAACCAACATTGAAGTTGCAAACCCATTGGACATCTTTCTTCATCTTACTCTGCTCTCTCAAGAGTATGGCTTGTATGATGCATGGTACGAGCCCTGCCTTACCTCCAGTCCCATCCTTTGTCCCTCTCGTTGCTCACATGCCCTGGTCATACTTGTCTTTTGTTATGTCCTTGAACATGTCTAGATCTTTCCCTTTTCAGGGCCTGTGGCCCACTATACTCTTGGCAGGAAAGAGAGTCTCTTAGGTTTCAAGTTTAATGTCATCTTCTTAGTGATGCCTCCTCTAACCACTTATTTAATGTCAGCCCTCCAATTCTTCTCTGTTTTAGCTTAGTTTTTCTTTTTCTTTTTCTTTTCTTTTCGGCACTTACACATTATTTCATATATTTATGTTTTTTTTTTTTTTTTTCTATCTCCCTTACCAGACTATAAGCTCTGTAAATATAGGAACTATTTGTGTCTGGTTCATTTGTATCTTTGTTAACTAAAATTGTTCTGGGTATTATAATTGAGTGAATAAAAAAGGAACCAAATTGATAATAGTTAATATTGATATCATCACCATGCCTTTATTACCTATCCAAATGGTTAAATGAGAGATTGCACTCTCAAGCATTTTTTTTAAAGTTTCACTTTTTTGTATATGTTATTGATGTAAACAAATGATCTTTTCATAGTTTTTCATCCAAAAATTTTAGACATAATTTTAAAAGCTTTAGATTATGTTATGCCATTTCACTTAACTGAACATGAGTATGCATAGTGTCTAAGGCATTTGACTGCTGACCAGAAGGCTGGCGGTTCAAACCCAACAGCCACTCCATGGAAGGAAGATTGGGCGATCTACTTCTGTAGAGATACTGCCTTGGAAACCCAAGGAGGGGTCACTAGGAGTCGGATTCGACTTGATGGCTGTGAGTTTTTTTTTTTTCTTATTCAATTTAAATTAAATAAAGTTGTGCAGCTTGATGTACTACAAATGAGGCTAAAATGCTCCACACTCTCAAACATACTCCTCCCCACTTTGATGTTGATGTTCTGTCGTCTTTCTGAGCTTGAATGCCAAATGATTTAGGTCACTCTCTTGTCTTTCTAGCTTCCACTTTCTGGTATAATTGCAGCCAGATGTGCAAAGTAATTTAAATGCTTTTGACAGGGATAGCTTTGGATAATCTTTTTTTGATGTAATTAGCGTGGCTTAATTAAGGGTCAAACCTGAGGGGCTTCACTAACCATTGCTATTCGATATCCTGCATTAATTGTTTTTCATTTTACCCAGAGTAATTCCATTTCAGGGCAGATAAATTCTACCAGGACGTTCTGACCTGCTTCTGTCCCCTGTACACACAAACAGATAAACTCAACTTCAGCTCCAAGGTCCTCATGTTTTGACTTGTGAATCTTTCCAAGGCTGTGTTGCAGAGGCATTTTCTTTCCTGTTCTCATTTTACTTTATTTTCTCACCCCAAAACATTCTCTTTTTCTCATACTAAAATAGAAGGATTATTTCCAGAAAGGTATTGATAGCTACTTATATATCTGGGAGCCAGGCGGGTCATGACTGGGGCATGAGGCTTTTTAATTTCTCTTCTCCTTTAGGATTTTAGTAGGCATACAGAGTTAAAGGATAGGAAACAAAGTAAATGTTCCTTCATTAATAGGGGAAGAATTAGGTTGCTGAGAAAAAAAGGGCAGGTTGGAAGATAGATCCTTGAGAATAGCATAAGGAATGTAAGAAGGTTAGAGGAGGACATGGAACTGAAAGGGGAAGTGAAAATGTTGAAAGTAAAAGTTGTATGTGGGGTGAAAAATGACTACATAATTTACCTCTACTTACAGTTTTCTTTATCTTGGTTTTACTCCTCCCAGACAAATAAATAACTATGGCTTTGTGGATCTTGTTACAATTCAGGGGGAGATTTTCTCATTCTATGAGGAGGAAAAATGTATGATCCTGATGAAATACTCCTATCCTTCATGTCTTTTCCTCCTCCAATTCATTCTGTACCACAGCTACCAAACTAGTTTCTTAAAACATGCCTTTTATCACATCACTTTACTATTCAAGAATCTGTAAAAGTTCCTTATTGCCCATTATGAAAAGTATAAACTTATCATCCCATACTTTTACCACATCTGACGGTATTTCTCACTGCTTCTTCATACACACAATTTCCTATCTACTTTTACTCACCCAGGCTTTTTCTTGATGATGCATTTTTTAGTTCATTTCTAAATATATTTAATATGTCAATTATACCTTTGTTACAAACTGTAAGACTAGCATTAAACTACAGTGAATGATACAAATGTGAATAAGTTATATTTAATAATTTGGTTGGGGGTAGGAAGGAGGGCAACTAAAATACCTAGTAACCATCTTCATGCATTCTTTTGCTTGGGAAGACTTTCTTTTGTAGTTATTATCTTTATAATATACATTTGTATAATATGTAAAATCCTCTGTGTTTGAGTTGATTCTGACTGATAGTGACCCTGTAGGACACAGTAGGACTGTATCATATGGTTTCCAAGGCAATAAATTGTTATGGAAGCAGACTTCCACATCTTTCTCCCATGGGGCAGATGGTGAGTTTTGAAAATCTCTTAATAAGCAGCTGAGAGGTTTAAACACTGTACCACCAAGGCTCCTGAATAATGTCTACAATTTTTAATTCTTTTAAATCTTATATGGACTATATTAGTATTTCTCAAACTTTAATATGGATAAGAATTGTATGGAGAGCCTGATGAAGCAGAGATCCTTGGGCCTCACCCTAGAAATTTGGAATCAACACATCTGGGGAGTAATCCTAGAGTCTGCATCTAAAACTAGTTCCTTTGCCATTCATCTGCCAGTTTGTCACACTGTGATGGCTTGTGGGTTCCTGTGGGGCTGGAGACTATGCCACCAGGATTTCAAATACCAGTTGTGTCACCTATAGTGGACAGGTTTCAGCAGAGCTCCCAGACTAAGAAAGACATGGAAGAAAGAAGGAGCCATCCACTTCTGAAAGAACTGGCCAATGAAAACCTAATGAATAGCAGTGAAACACTGTCTGATATATTACTGGAAAATAGCCCTGAAACATCATTATCTGATATAGTGCTGGAAGATGAGCCCCTCAGATTGGAAGGCACTCAAAATACGACTGGGGAAGAGCTGCCTCCTCAGAGTAGAGCCAACTTTAATGATGTGGATGTAGTAAAGCTTTCAGGACCTCCATTTGCTGTTGTGGAATGACTCAAAATGAGGAGAAACAGCTGCAAACATCCATTAATAACTGGAACATGGAATGTATGAAGTATGAAGGTAGGAAAATTGGAAGTGGTCAAAAAATGAAAAGAAACACATAAAGATCAATATCTAGGCATTAGTGAACTGAAATGGATGTTTTTTGGCCATTTTGAATCAGACAACCATATGATCTGCTATGCCAGGAATGTCAAATTGATGTGAAATGGAGTACCATTCATCATCACAAAGAATGTTTCAAGATCAATCCTGAAGTACAATGCTGGCAGTGATAGGATAATATCCATATGCCTAGAAGGAAGACCAGTTAATACTACTATTCAAATTTACACACCTACCACCAAAGCCAAAGATGAGGAAATTGAAGATTTTTACCAACTTCTGCAGTCTGAAATTGACCTAATATGCAATCAAGATGTGTTGATTATCACTGGTGATTGGAACACAAAAGGTGGGGATAAAGAAGAATCACTGGTACTTGGAAAATATGGCCTTGGTGATAGAAATAACACTGGAGATCACATGATAGAATTTTGGAAGACCAATGACTTATTCATAGCAAATACCTTTTTTCAACAACTTAAACAGGGGCTGTTCACATGGACTTCACCAGATGCAGTACACAGGACTTAGACTGACTACATCTGTGGAAAGAGGCAATGGAGAAGCTCAATATCTCCAGCCAAAACAAGGCCAGGAGCTGACTGTGGAACAGACCATCAAATACTCATATGCAAGTTCAAGTTGAAGCTAAAGACAATTAAAACAAGTCCACAAGAGCCAAAATAAGACCTTGATTATATCTCCCCTGAATTTAAAGGCCATCTAAAGAATAGATTTGAAACATTGAACACCAATAACCAAAAACTATAGGAACTGTGAGATGACATCAAGAACATCATCCATGAAGAAAGAAAAAGGTCATTAAAAAGGTAGGAAAGGAAGAAAAGACAAAAATGGATGTCAGAAGAGACTTGTCCTTGAATGGAGAGTAGCTAAAGCAAATAGAAGAAAGTACAAGATAAAAGAGCCGAACAGAAGATTTCAAAGAGCAGATGAAGCAGACAAAGTCAATTATTAAAATTAAATGTGCAAAGACCTGGAGTTAGAACATCAAAAGGGAAGAACATGCTCAGCATTTCTCAAGCTGAAAGAACTGAGGAAAAATTCAGGCATTGAGTTGCAATATTGAAACATTCTATGGACAAAATATTGAATGATGCAGGAAACATCAAGAGAAGATGGAAGGAATACACAGAGTCACTGTACCCAAAAGAACTGGTCAATATTCATCCAGTTCAGGAGGTGGGATATATTTTTGAAGGAAGAAATTGAAGCTGCACTGAGGGAACTGGCAAAGAACAAAGCTCCAGGCATTGAGGGAATATTCATTGAGATTTTTCAACAAACAGGAGCTTCTGGAGGCACTCACTTGTCTATGTCAAGAAACCTGGAGGACAGCTTCCTGGCCAACTGATTGTAAAAGATCCATATTTGTACCTATTCCAAAGAAAGGTGATCCCACAGAATGTGGAAATTATCAAACAATGTCATTAATATCACACACATGTATAATCTTGCTGAAGATAATTAAAAAATGGTTGCAGCAGTATATTGACAGGGAACTTCGAGAAATGCAAGCCAGATTCAGAAGAGGACATGGAACAAGGGATATCATTGCTGATGTCAGATAGGTATTGGCTTGAAGCAAACAATACCAGAAAGATGTTTACTTGTGTTTTGTTGACTATGCAAAAGCATTTGATTGTGCATAACATTGAGAAGAATGGGAATTCCAGAACACTTAATTGTGCTCTTGAGGAACCTGTACATATACCAGGAGGCTGTCATTCAGACAGAACAAGGGGCTATAGAGTATGGTTTAAAATTAGGAAGAGAGTGTGTCAGGGTTGTATCCTTTCACCATACTTATTCAATCTGTATGCTGAGCAAACAATCTGAGAAGCTGGACTATATGAAGAAGAACTTGATATCAGGATGGAGAAAGAGTCATTAACAACCTGCAATATACAGACAACACATGTGAGCGTTGGACAATGAACAAGGAAGACCAAAGAAGAGTTGATATTTTTGAGTTGCAGTGTTGGTGAATAATACTGAAAGCATTATGGAATGCCAAAAGAACTAATAAATCTGTCCTAGAAGAAGTGCAGCCGGAATGCTCGTTGGAAGTGAGAATGGCCAGTCTTTGTCTCACCCACTTTGGGCAGGTTGTCAGAAGGGACCGTTCCCTGGAGAAGGATATCATGCTTGGTAAAATGGAAGGTCAATGAAAATGGCGAAGGCCCTTAACGAGATCAATTGACACAGTGGCTGCAATGATGGGCTCAAGTATAGCAAGGATTGTGAGGCTGGCACACTACCATTCAGTGTTTTGTTCTGTTGTACGTAGGGTCACTATGAGTCAGAGCCAACTTGATGGCACCCAACACCAACAACAAACAAATTCTTAGGTAATGCTGATACTAAGGGTTCAGGGACTACACTTTGAGTAGGTCTAGTCTACTTAACAACCCCCAGAGGTAGGTGCATCTCTCCGATATAGGGATGGGAGAGCATTCAAAGGGACACATTTGATTCATCTATGGTCCTATAACTAGCAAGTGGCAGCACTGGGGCTCAAGTCCTTTGAGCTGTGATCAAGGGTCATTTCTACTGCATCTTTCTGCTTATGTACGATCTACATAGCTTTGAACACTTAATTCTTATTTCAGTTAGGCAGAAAAGGGAAAACTTACTCATAATCATTTATGATATTTCCTGCCTACATTTTTGTTGTTATTAGCTGCCATTGAGTCAGACCCATACTTATGGCAACACCATACCCAAGAGGATCAGATCATTGTCATCTGTAGGGTTATCACTGGCTGAGTTTTTGGAAGTATACCAGGTCTTTCTTCCTAGTTTATCTTAGTATCAAAGCTCTGCTGAAATCTGTTCAGATTCTAAGCCTCCACTGACAGATGTATGGTGGCTAGGTTTGAGGTGCATTGGCCAGGAATCAAACATGGGTCTTCCTCATGGAATGTGAGAACTGGACCAGTGAACTACCACTGACCTCATAATGCCTCCATCAATAGTTCTCAAAGTACTGTGTTGATAAGGATCGACAAACGGGTCCTGAAGAGATGACCCTGAAGCAGGAACCAAAAAACCAAACTCACTGCCCTCGAGTCGGATCCGACCATAGTGACACCTCTTTGGGTTTCCGAGGCAGTGTCGCTACGGAAGTAGATTGCCCAACCTTCCTTCTGAGGAGTGGCTCGTAGGGAGAAACAAATAAGCAGACATGACTGTGGGTTCCATGCCTGATTCAGCTTGATGATTCAGAGTCCTCAAGGAAAGAAATCTGAATCTTGTTTCTGACACAGTTAACTTCATGAAGAGGGTTATCTTTAATTCATCAGAGAAAAAATACAAACACAAAAAGGATACACATGAACAGATGCACAGATGAAGTTGGGAGGTGGTCTCCTCTCATAGCTTCATTTTTCCAGAGACCCATGTTCCCAGAGATGCATGATCCTCCCTTATACATCAGTTGGATTTTGCTCATGGAAGATGAGGGTTTTGTTCTTTTACGTTCCCATTCCCCACTACCCAATATATTTTCACTCATCTCCTCTCCATATCGCTGTTGTCAAGTGCTGTTAAGTTGACTCTGGCTCAAAGTGACCCTATGGACAACAGAATGAAACACTTCCCAGTCATGTGCTTTCCTCACAATCTTTGCTATACTTGAGCCCATTGTTGGAGCCACTGTGTCAATCCATCTTGGTGAGAGTCTTCCCCTTTTTTGCTGACTTTCCACTTTGACAAGCACGATATCCTTCTCCAGGGATTTGTCCCTTTGGACAACATGACCAAAGTAGTTGAGGTGATGTCTGGCTGTTCTCATTTCCAAGGAGCATTCTGGCTGCACTTTATCCAGGACAGATTTGTTCATATTTCTGTCAGTCTATGATATTCTCAGTATTCTTGCCAACACCATAGGGATCAACTTTTCTTCAGTCTTCCTTATTCACTGCCCAGCTTTCACATGCACATGAGACAATTGAAAACACTGTGGCTTGAGTTAGGCACACCTTAGTCTTCAAAGTGACATGTTTGCTTCTTAACACTTTAAAGACGTCTGTTGCAGCACATTTGCCAGTGCAATATGAGGTCTGATTTCTTGACTGCTGTTTCCATGGGTGTTGATTATAGATCCAAGTAAAATGAAATCTTTGACAACTTCAATCTTTTCTCCATTGATCATAATGCTGCTTATTGGTCCAGTTATGAGGATTTTAGTCTTCTTTATGTTGAGGTATGATCCATACTGAAGACTGTATTCTTTAATCTTATCAGTAAATGTTTCAAGTCATCTTCACTTTCAACAAGCAAAATTGTGTCATCTGCATATTGCAGGTTGTTAATGAGTCCTCGAATCCTGATTCCATATTGTTCTTCATACAGTCCACCTTCTCAGATTATTTGTTCAACATACAGATTGAATAAGTATTGTGAAAGGATACAACCTTGATGCACACCCTTTCTGATTCTAAACCATGTATACCCTTGCTCTGTTCAAATGACAGTCTCTTGGTCTATGTACAGGTTCTTCATGAACACAATTAAGTGTTCTGGAATTCCCTTTCTTTGGAATGTTATCCATAATTTGTTATGATCCACAGAGTTAAATGCCTTTGTATAGTCAATATAACACAGGTAAACATCTTTCTGGTATTCTTTGCTTTCAGTTAAGATTCATCTGACCTCAGCAATGATAGCCTTCATTCCAGGTACTCTTCTGAATCTGATTTCAGTTTCTGGAAGTTTCCTGTCAATATACAGCTGTAATCATTTTTGAATCATCTTCAGTAAAATTTTGCTTATGTGTGATATTAATGACATTGTTCAATAATTTCAACATTCTGTGGGATCACCTTCCTTTGGAATGGGCACAAACATGTATCTCTTCCAGCTGGTTGGCCTGGTAGATGTATTACAAATATCTTGCCTAAATGAGTAAGTGCCTCCAGCGCTGCATCCATTTGTTGAAACATCTCAACAGGCATTCTGTGAATTCCCCGAGCCTTGCTTTTTGTTAATTCCTTCAGTACAGTTTGGACAACTTTCAATACCATTGGTTCTTGTTCCTGTGTTACCTCCTGAAATAGCTGAACATTGATCAATTTTTTTTTTTTTTTTGGTACAGTGACTCTGTCTGCTCCTTCCATCTTCTTTTGATACTTCCTGCATCATTCAATATTTTGTCCATATTTCAACTTGAGGCTTGATTTTTTCTCCAGTTCTTTCAGATTGAGAAATGCTGAGCATGTTTTTTGCTATTGATTTTCTAACTCCATATATTTGCACATTTCATTATAGTAATTGGCTTTGTCTGCTTGAGCTGCTCTTTGAAATCTTCTGTTCAGCTCTTTTATCTTGTCATTTCTTTCATTTGCTTTAGCTACTCTCCATTCAACAGCAAGTTTCAGAGTCTTCTGACATCCTTTTTGGTCTTTCTTCCTTTCCTGTCTTTTTAATGACCTTTTACTTTCTTCATGTATGATGTTCTTGATGTCACCACACAACTCATCTAGTTTTCTGTCACTGATGTTCAATACATCAAATCTATTCTTCAGATGGGTTCTAAATTCAGGTGGGATAAAATCAAGGTCATATTTTGGGCCTTGTGGACTTGTTTTAATTTTCTTCAGCTTCAACTTGAACTTGCATATGAGCAGTTGATGGTCTGTGTTTTGACTGATGATATAAGGTTTCTCCATCACCTCTTTCCACATATGTAGTTAATTTGATGCTTGAGTATTCCATCTTACACAGCCATTGTTTACGTTGTTGAAAAAAGGTATTTGTGATGAATAAGTCATTGGTCTTACAAAATTCTATCATGCTATCTCTGGCATCATTTCTGTCACCACCATATTTTCCAACTACTGATGTATCTTTTTTTTTTTTTTTTAATATTTTTATTGTGGTTTGAGTGCAAATTGACAGAGCAAATTTGTTTTACATTCAACAGTTCGTGCACATTTGATTTCTCACCCCTATCACCATCCCTGACCATAATAAACTTTCTTTCCCTCCTGTCCTTGTGACTACCCCCTCCCTGTGACTTTCTTAACTATGCACTCCTATCTGTACAGCTTTCCCTTTATGTGAATTCTGCCCTTCTTGTGCCTCATGGCTGATTGCTCTAAAGGATGCATCTCCCTAGAGTAGGTGAGTGCATTGTCTTGAGGTAGGTGTTCTGCATGTAGATCTTTCTACTGTTGGGCTGAGAGCCAGTCCATGGGAGTGAGCCCATTTCTAGGCCTGAAGGGTAACCCAGGGCCATGGTCTTTGGGGTTCCACCTGACTCTTTCCGACTAGTAATTCTGGTTATTTATTTATTTATTTATTTTTTGTGATTTGGGTGAAAGTTTACAGAGAAAATTCACTTTCCATACAGCAGTTCACATACACTTTGTCTAATGACATTGACTACAATTTACCCCAAAACAACAGCTACCCTCTCACGTCCTCCTAATAGTTACCTCTTCCCTGGTTCCATCCCTCCATGCACTCCTGCGCCCTGAGCTATCTCCTTGTGCATAAATAGTGCTTCTTTTTCCCATGATTGTTCTCTTCAAGGAGTGTATCTACCTCAGGTAAGTGCTCAACTCATATGTCTGTCTTTTGTTTGGCTGGAAGCCACAGATGTGGGTTCAATTCCAGACCTGAAGGGCAGCTAGGGGCCATAGTCTCAGTGGTTCCACCAGGCTCTATCAGAGGAGCAAACCTGGTCTCTGCCCCCCTTTTTTTGTGCAAATGATTTTGAGTTTTGTTCCATATTGTTCAATCTCTCTATACAGGATCTCCTACATAGATCTCCCTCCGAGTGGTAGCCAAGCACCATCTAGTTCTTCTGGTCTCACAGTTATATAGGCTGTGGATCACATGGTGTACCAGTTGCTTGGACTAATTGTTCCATGAATCTTTGGTTTTCTTCATTCTTCTTTGCTCTGGACCAGGAGAGACCCATCGTTGCATCTAGATGGCTTCTCACAAGCTTTTAAGATCCCAGTCACTACTTGCCAAAGTAAGAGGTGGAACAATGTTTTGTGTAGTATGTTATGCCAATTGAACTTGATGTCCCCTGCGACTATGGTCCCAAGCCAACAGGTTCAACTATTTGCTCCCTCTGGGTAGCTGGCTGTGAATTCCGGCTATTTTTGTGTTTTTGAATTTTGTTCCACATTTTTCCTTCCACTATGTCCAGGATCTCCAGTTTTGATCCATTTCTAATTGGCTGGCATTGGTAGCTAGGCATCATCTTGTTCTTCTGGTCTCAGGGTCATGAAGGTTGAGGTCCCCAGGGTCTATCTTATCCTTGGACTAATTGTTTCCAGATGCCTTTGATTTTCTTCACTCTTCTTTGATTCAGATGAGAGGAGATCAACAGTTCATCTTAGATGGCCACTTGAAAGCTTTTAAGACCCTGGTTACTACTCACCAAAGTAGGTTGTAGAACAAGATATTTATGTATCATGTTGTGCCAATTGTGATGCTTCTTCTTTCTTTCCAACTTTCACATTCTTATCACCAGCAATGATCAATACATCTTGATTGCATGTTTGCTCAATGTCAGATGGCAGAAATTGGTAAAAATCTTCAATTTTTTCATTTTTAGCTTTAGTGTTTGGTGTATAAATTTGAATAAGAGTAGTATTAGCTGGTCTTCCTTATAGGTGTACGGATATTATCCTATCACTGACAGCATTGTACTGCAGGAGATATCTTGAAATATTCTTCATGATGATGAATGTCACACCATTCTGCTTCAATTTGTCATTCCTGGCGTAGTAGATCGTATGATTGTCTGGTTCAAAATGACTAATGCCAGTTCATTTCAGCTCACTAATGTCTGGGACATAGATCTTTATGTTCCATTTCATTTTTGACAACTTCCAATTTTCCCAGATTCATACTTCATACATTCCATATTCTGATTATTAATGGAAGTTTGCAGCTGTTTCTTCCCAGTTTGATTCATGTCATACCAGCAAATGAAGGTCTCAAAAGCTTTACTCCATTCATGTCATTAAGGTTAACCCTACTTTGAAAAGGCAGCTCTTCCCCAGTCATATTTTGAGTGCTTTCTGACCTGAGGGGCTCATCGTCCAGCACTATATCAGACAATGTTTCTGGGCTGTTCATAACGTTTTGTAGTAATAAATCAGACAGTATTTCACTGATTCATAATGTTGTCACCAGCCAATTATTTGAGAAGTGGATGGCCTTTTTCTTCTTCCCAGTCTTAGTCTGGAAGCTCCACTGAAATCTGTCTACCATGGGTGACCCTTCTGGTATTTGAAATACCAGTGGCATAGCATCCAGCTTTATAGCAACACACAGGCCACCACAGTATGACAAACTGACAGATGAGTGGTCTCTATATGTTCTATAAGAAAATTTAATTCACTATTCAATATTTTTGTTGTTGTTGTTGTTATGTGCCGTCAAGTTGGACTCGACTCATAGCGACCCCTCTTTGGGTTTCTGAGGCAGTATCACTACAGGAGTAGATTGCCCCATCTTCCTTCTGAGGAGTGGCTGGTGGGTTTTAACTGCTAGCCTTCTGGTTGGCAGTCAAGTGCCCTAGGCACTACACTACCAGAGCTCCTTTTTTTTGTTTGTTTGTTTGTTATTATGACCCCTTAATATAATTCACAGGTAAATCCCATAATATGATAGAATATATTCCCTATTTTCAGTTCCTTAGTTTTCTGTGTACTCATTACTAATTAAATCACTTACTCTGTCGGAACTTTAGAACTTCTTTCAACATAGTCAAACACCCCAAGGAATCTACTGTGTGTGTGTGTGTGTGTGTTAGTAAGGTAATCCTTTCTGGAAACCTTCATATTCTTGCCCCAATCATGATTTGCCCTCTAGTTCTGCTGCACAGCTGTCAACCTGGAACTTCTTTGTATCATCATTACTGAAATTCATTTTCTTTCTCCCTCTCTCTCTTTTTTATGATCTTCTGTTTTCTGGGTCGTATGGCTTTCTCCTTTTTTGATTCTTCTCATTTTGTAGAGCACATCCTCCAAAAGTTTCCTGAGAAAGAGTGGGGGATACATTTTTAAGACTTCACAAGTCTTAAAATGTCTTATTTTTACAAACTGATGGTTTTTCCAAGTATAGAAATCTAGTCTAACTATCATTTTCCCTCCAAATTCAGCAGGTATTTCTCCATTTTCTTTCCATATTCCTCCTGAGAAATTTGATGGCATTCTGATTCTTGGTCATTTGTGAGTGACTATTTTGGAGATTGTATTTGCCTTTTGGCACTCTAGGGGAGGGCTAGTAGAAGAGGCCTGTTGGGTAGTTGGGGGCTTTCATCATTCTCCATGAAGACTTTCACTTAATCTGTTTTCAGGCAGTATCTCACCCCATTCTTAAGGATGAAATTTTGTTGATAAACTCTTATAATATGTGAGTTTCAGGAAATAACAGTAGCCTGCCTTCTTAGGGTGTGTATGAGGGGATTCAGGAGACTTGGTGGTGTAGTGGTTAAAGTACTTGGCTGCTAAACAAACAGTCAGGGATTCTAATCCATCAGCTGCTCCTTGGGACAAACATGAGGCAATCTGCTTCTATATATTTACAGCCTTGGAAACAAGATGGGGCAGTTATATGACATCCTACAGGGTTGCTATGAGGTGTAATGACTTGATGGCAGTGTGTTTGGTTTGGTTATGAAGGGATTAGGGATTCTTCTTTTTGTTTTAAGAAACACCTTGTGTGCCACCTTCAAAAGTACAAGGTGCCTTCAAGTGCCTGAGTCTCAGGCTCTGGGGAAGGAGGAATTGCTTGCCTCTTATTCTCTCAAGCTCAAATTTTAGCTTTCTTTGTTCTACTAAATCTGTTATTATTTGTATATCCACTTTCCAGCCTCTAAAATTTGGTTAACATTTCTTATCTGTTGTTCCTTCATCTCCTGTTCCACCACTTGACTGTCATTTTGTGTTACTGTGTCGCTTGCTTTTTGCTGTGAGACTGGAGGCTATGTTACTAGTGTTTCAAATACCAGCAGGGTCACCCATGGTTGACAGGTTTCAGTGGAGCTTCTAGACTAAGACAGACTATGAAGAAGAAAGGAGCCATCCACTTCTCAAAGAATTGGCCAGTGAAAACCATATGAAAAGCAGTGAAACATTGTCTGATATATTACTGCAAAACTTTGTGAGTAGCTCTGAAACATTGTTGATCATTGCCAGATGATGAGCCCTTCAGGTCAGAAGGCACTCAAAATATGCTGCCTCTTCAAAGTAGCATTGACTTTAATGACATGGATGGAGTAAAGCTTTTGGAACTTTCATTTGCTGGTGGATCATGACTCAAACTAGGAAGAAACAGCTGCAAACATTCCATTAATAATCAAAATGTGGAATGTATGAAGTATGAGTCTGGGAAAAGTGGAAGTTGTCAAAAATGAAATGGAATACATAAAAATCAATATCTTAGGCATTAGTGAACTGAAATGGACTGGTATTGGCCATTTTGAATCAGACACTCATATGGTCCACTATGCCAGGAATAACAAATTGAAGAGGAATGTTGTGGCATTCATCATCATGAAGATTATTTCAAGATCTCTCCTGTAGTACAATGCTGTCAGTGGTAGGATAATGGCCATACACCTACAAAGAAGACCAGTTAATACTACTATTATTCATATTTACACACCAAACACAAAAGCCAAAGATCAAGAAATTGAAGATTTCTGCCATCTGAAATTGATCAAACATGCAATCCATGTGTATTGATTATTGCTGGTGATTGGAATGTGAAAGTTGGAAACAAAGAAGAGACATCAGTCATTGGAAAATGATACCAGAGATCTCATGGCTAATTTATTGCAAATATCTTTTTTTTTGCTGATAGAAATGATACCAGAGATCTCATGGCTAATTTATTGCAAATATCTTTTTTCAACAATATAAATGGTGCCTGTACAAGTTGACCTTGCCGGATGGAATACAAGGGAATCAGATTGACTTTATCTGTGGAAAGAGGCAATGGAGAAGCTCAATATTTTTAGCCAAACAAGATCAGGAGCTGACTGTGGAACAGACCATCAATTGCTCATATACATGTTCAAGTTGAAGCTGAAGAAAATTAAATCAAGTCCATGAGAGCCAAAATATGACCTTGATTTTATCCCACATGAACTTAGAGACCATTTGAAGAATAGATTTGATGCATTGAACACCAATGACCAAAAAACAGAGGAGTTGTGGGATGATATCAAAAACATCATACACGAAGAAAGCAAAAGATCATTTAAAAGATAGGAAAGGAAATAAATACTAAAAAGGATGTCAGAAATGACTCTGAATCTTGCTCTTGAATAGACAGTAGCTAAAGAAAATGGAAAAAATGACAAAATGAAAGAGCTGAACAGATTTTAAAGACCAGCTTGAAAAACTGACAAAGTCAGTTATAATGAAATGTGCAAAGACCTGGAGTTATAAAACCATGCTAAGCATTTCTCAAGGTGAAAGAACTGAAGGAAACATTCAAAAAAGAATAGGTCAGTGTTCAAATATTTCAGAAGATGGCATATAATAACAAAGCAAATGGTATCGAAGGAAGAAGTCTAAGCTGCACTGAAGAAAAAGGTGAAAAACAAAGCTCCAGGAATTGGCAGAATACCCACTGAGATGTTTCAACAAACAGATGCCACGCTGGAGGCACTTAGTTGTCTATGCCAAGTAAATTGAAAGATAACTACTTGGCCAATTGACTGGAAGAGCTCTGTATTTATACCCATTCCAAAGAAAGGTGATCCAAAAGAATGTGGAAATTATTGAGCAATATCATTAATATCACACGCAAGTAAAATTTTCTGAAGATAATTCAAGAACTGTTGCAGCTGTATATTGACAAGGAACTTCCAAAAAATGCAAGCTGAATTCAAAAGAGGACATGGAATGAGGGATATCATTCATTCCTAATGTCAGGTGGATCCTATCTGAAAGAAAAAATACCAGAAAGACGTTTACTTGTGTTTTATTGACTATGCAAAGCCATTTGACTGTGTGGATCGTAACAAATTCTGGATAACATTGTCAAGAATCAGAATCCTAGAATACTTAATTGTGCTCATGAGGAACCTGTACATAGACAAGGAGGCTATTGTTTGAGCAGGCAAGGGATACATCATGGTTTAAAACCAGAAGGGTGTGCATCAGGGTTGTATCCTTTCACCATACTTAGTCAATTTGTATGCTGAACAGACAACCTATGAATCTGGACTGTATCAAGAAGAACATGGCATCAAGATTGGAGTAAGACTTATTAACAACCTGCAACATGCAGACAACACAGTCTTGCTTGGTGAAAGTGAAGATGACTTGAAGCACTTACAGACAAAGATTAAAGACTCCAGTCTTTAATCCCAGGAGCGAGGTAAGCACGGGCAGGCTTGTGCTTAGCAACCAGGAGCAAGGTAAGCATGGGCGTTCTTGTGCTTACTCACTGATCTGCACTGAACGCTTTTCCTTGTTACCCTCCCGAGAGGGACCAGGTTTCCGGGAGCAAGGTAAGCACGCTACGCCCAGAGTAGCAGGCCGGAAGAGCAGGAGAAAGGGGTAAAACCCAGGAAGCCAAAGAGAAGAGCAATCAGCCGAAGGGATTAGGCGAGGAGGGGAAACTCAGGGACGCCCAAAGAAGCAGGCCAGAAGAGCAGGAGAAAGGGGATTAAAAGACAGGAAGCCAGACAGAGGAACAG
>NW_006921913.1:2410695-2443725 GCF_000298275.1 Orycteropus afer afer
GGAAGCAAGAATGGCCAGACTTTGTCTCACCTATTTTGGTCATGTTGTAAGGAGGGACCATTCCCTGGAGAAGGATGTCATGCTTGGTAGGGTGGAGGGTCGATGAAAGAGGGGGAGACCTTCAAGGAGATGGATTGATACGGTGGCGGCGATGATGGGCTCAAGTATAGTGGGGATTGTGGGGCTGGTGCGGGATCCGGCAGTGTTTCGTTCTGCTGTGCATGGGGTCGCTATGAGTCAGAAATGACTCGAGGGCACTTAACAACAACAAACAACAACAGTCTTCAGTATGGATTATACCTCAACATAAAGAAAATGAATACCCTCACAACTGGACTAATAAGCAGCATCACAATAAATGGAGAAAAAAATTGGGGTGTCAAAGATTTCATTTTACTTGGATTCACAATTAACACCCATGGAAGCAGCAGTTAGGAAATCTGATGTCTTATTGCTCTGGGGAAATCTGCTGCAAAAGACCTCTTTAAAATGTGGAAGAACAAAGATGTCCCTTTGAAGAATAAAGTGTGCCTGACACAAGCCATAGTCTTTCCAGTCACCTCATATGCTTTTGAAAGCTGGACAGTGAATAAGGAAGACCAAAGGACAGTTGATGCTTTTGAATTGTGGTGTTGGTGAAAAATCCTGATAACACCATGGACTGCCAGAAAAATAAAAAAAAAAATCTGTCCTGGAAGGAGTGCAAATGCATTGCTCCTTGGAAATGAAAAGCACTTCGTGTCACCTATTTTGGTCATGCTGTCAGAAGGAAGCATTCCTTGGAGAAGGATATCATACTCAGTAAAGTGTAGGGTCAGTGAAAAAGGGAAAGACCTTCAACAAGATGGACTGACACTCTGGCTGCAATGATGCGCTTAAGTATAGCAAGGGTTGTGAACATGATGCATGAGTGGGAAGAATTTTGTTCTGTTGTACAAAGGGTTGCAATGAGTTGGAGCCAACTTGATGGCCTCTAACAACAACAACATCTCCTGTTCTCTTTGTCTTTATGATGTTACACTTTTTTTTTTAATGCCATATTAGTGGCTTTACAGAAGAGAGAATATAGACATGTATTCAATCTGCCATGTTTATTTATTTGTGTGGATTTTTAAGAAGTTTTGAAAATATTTATATTCTTTTGACCCTAAGTACACAAGAAAGGAAGAGACCAGACAGGTGGGAAGAGTACTTGTTAAAACTTAAACCTATCCTTTATCCCCTGTAATTTTACTGAAAACTCCTTGGGATATTTAGTCCAAAGCTCTTCTTGGGTTAGTCACTTAATGTGAAGCATAGAACTCTCCTTTAATCTTCCTGAAAAGTAACATTAAACATTAAGACATTAAATTCTTTACTTACTCTATAGAATATATTGCTCATATAAAATGTAAATGAACTTTGCTAATCAGACCTATCACTGGGTAAATTGCTTAAGCTTCTCTGCAAGTTAGAAAGACGGCACACTCTTGGGCCTAGTTTTTCTTGTAGCTAACAATTCAAATTAAAGAAGAAAGATATTGACTTTAGTGGATTAGCCACAAAAACACACATTAAAGTCTAAATGTTATTTTTATATTATTTCATGGAAATATCTTTTCTATTAATTCAAATTAAGTTACTCAAGGACAGAAGCTAGCATGCATACTGCCCTTCTTTTGTGTCGTCTATCCTCCTTCCAAGGAACCCTGTTGGTGCAGTAGTTAAGTGCTTGGTTGCTAACAGAAAGGTTGGCAGTTTGAATGCACCAGCTGTTCCACTGGAGGAAAAAAGTGGCAGTTAGCTTCCATGACTTGGAAGCTCGGTGGTACAGTTTTACTGTGTATACGGTTGGTTGCTATAGGTCGGAAGCAACTTGATGGTAATGAGTTTGGTTTAGATATCCTCTCTCCAGGTGTATTTTTCAAAGCATTTTTTTTTTTTTAAATAATACTATCAGTGTCAGAATCTTCTGAAGTGCTTGTCAATAATACATACTTACTGTCAGGATCTCTTGGAAGGGCTTGGTAATCAGACAACCAATGTGATTCTTATCAACCTAAAATTTACAACTCACTGTCTCATAGGGAAGGAGCTCTGGTGGTTTAGTGCCTAAGGCATTTCACCGCTAACCAGAAGGTTGAGGGTTCAAACCCACTAGCCACTCTGCAGAAGGAAGATAGGCAATCTACTTCCATAAAGATTTACTACCTAGGAAACCCAATGGGGGTTGCTGTGAGTCAGAACCTACTTGATGGCAGTGTTTATTTATCTATTTATTTATAAATTTTTTTATGTCTCATGGGGAAGGAGCTCTGGTGGCATAGTGGGTAAGGCATTTGGTCTCATAGGGGGCTAAGTACTGTAGACACTTTCAAATCTTTGTTAATTAAGAAAATGTTTACTCTACATTATATGTTATTAAAATTTATTTACTTAAAACTAGAACTACAAATATTAATAATGATTAGATTTTGATGACTTAAGTCACCAGTGAAGCTTTTGCAGTGGTTTATATAGCTTCAGAGAAAATTAGTTTAAATTAGGGCAGGACAATTTTATGAGATGTTAATACTTAAAACTTGATGTTACATAGATTATTAAGTTTGAAGTGTGCCATATGAATAAACACAACCTTCTATTTCTTTTTGGACTATCTCCATAATTTCACGTTTTGCTGTTCTTATTATCTACTGCTGTGTCACAAACCTCCCGAAACTTAGTAGTGAAAACATTGACCATCTATGCCTATTTATTCTGAGTCAGGTGTTTGGATAAGGCACAGTGGGGGTGGCTTGTCTTTGTTCCATGATGTCTGGGGTCTAAGTTAGAAAGACTTAAACCAGGGGAGCTAGAATAATCTGGGAGCTCCTTCACTCACATGTGAGGACTGGAAGGCTTGAAGCATGGGCTCAGCTGAGACTATTGACCAGGGTACCCACACTTGGCCTCTCAACATAGTTTGGGCTGCTCACAAAATGGAGCTAAGTTCTGATAGGGAGTCTTCTAACATAAACTCTCCAAGGGGACCATTTAGAAGCTGCCTGAGCTTTTATGACCCAATCTTAGAAGTGTATCATCGCTTCTGCCCTACTATATAGGTCACTTCAGTTGTAAGTCCTCCTATAATCAAATGGATAGGACATAGACTCCTACCTCATAATGGAAAGAGTATCAAAGAATTTTGAGGCCTTGTTTTAAACTACCAGCATCACAAAATTCAAAACAAAACATTTCTATTAATATAATTTTATAGTTCTTTTTTTTTTTTTTTAATTAGTTTTTAGTTTGATCTTTATAAATAAAAGTATTTCTCTGCTTTTTTGGCAAAGAGAGACAAACACTATATCTACATCTTTTCATTTATGTATGTGATATTCACAAAAACTCTGTAACTCTGTTATTATCATCCTCATTTAACAGATGAAGACATTGGTGCTGTGAGACATTTAGTGGCTAAGATTCCACAGCTGGAGAGAGGCTGATTCCAGAGCACAAGACTTTGATGCCCATCTAACCAGCAACACTTTCATATTCATGTGAGATCTTCACACAGAGGACCCAGGGAAGTTTACATAATTTAAATATCACTAGTGAGAAATAAATTTATAATCATCCTCTATCAAATATCCTAAGCCTTTTAAAAAGTTGCTTTTGGCTAAATGATGGCTGGATCATAAACCTTATCATCTTATGAATGCATTCAGGGGCTACAAATTTTTAAAGTTTTCATTTCCTGTGGAAAAAAGAAAATGTTCTTGGTTGCATTCTGCTGCAGAATTCTGACCAGGGAGTAAAAGTTGCCTTTCTTTGTTGAAAAAAAAAAAAAAAAAAGAAGACATTTCCATTTTTTTCCCCCTCGGGGTTGGCTATTTGGTCTAATTTTTGTGATAATCTGACTAAGGGTCAGGGAATGTCAGGAGCTCACAAAGCAGCAAAATTTCAGACAGGGAAAAAAAAAAAAAAAAGAAAAGAAAGGCTGGTATCAGGTGAAGGCCAGAAATAGAACATGGGCCCAGAAGGATCAGACCCAGGAGACACGGAGTTAATTATCTTAAATCATTTTAAAACTAGACTCAGGATCTATATACCTAGTCATGTCAAAATTTGATCAAGGAAGCTGAAGTCCAAATTGGAGATTAGAAAACCTAAACTGGGGAAACTATAAAAGCCACCTTTTATTTAAAAAAAAAAAAAAAGTAAGAGTATGCTAACTTGCACCTCCTATAAGACCTGTTTAACTGCCAACAGAGGAAGCGATGAAGTTAGAGGTGTGTGTTTGCTAAGGTTTGCTTATGAGTCTCAGAAGCAAGAATAGCAAAGTCTTAAGGAGTCTGGTAATGAAAAGGAACAGGGCAAAAATCATTTTTCATTTCTTCTTATATTTCTATGTTTTCTAAAATAAGATCATTTGCAGGTGAAATTATGTCTATTCTTTTTCTATGGGAAGAGGACACAGTGCAAATTCCATCCTTAAGGATAGGGGATTATCTTTTCTTGATGATAGACATTCCCTGAACCAATAAGTTACATGCTAACTTCCTACTCTCCACAAGTACTTAAATCTCTGGAAATCAAATCAGACCATCTAAATAATATAACAGTAATAATAATCTAAAGAAATATTACAAAATATCAATTCAATCAACTATGCTCTTTAGCACCTATTGTTTTCAGACTATTGTACAGGTCAATGGATGACAGATACATGGCACATATACCTTGTCCCTTATCTGTGTTCATGGAAGGCATCTTTAGTTGATCTCTGCCCATCTAGTCTGACCTGAGACCCTTATCAACACATCTTTCAGGCAGCCACCACTTTAATCTGAGTTAGTAGTACTTAAGGAGAAAATTAAGGTATTACTAAGTGCTAGCAGTGAATATAGGAAAAAGACACCAATTTGGACTAACTGTGGGACAGGACAGATTGATTTAAATAAATTCAATGTCTGGCGATAGAAAGTCCAACAGCAAATAGAGGTCAACACTGACCTGTGTCCTGTGTCCACCTGTGTCCTCTGGCCCATCTGAATTTTCTTGCACCTGTAATGAAACTTACCCTCTGACAGGTTCTCACTTTAACCACCTGCATGTTTCCCTTTTTGAGGTTGTTCTACTGTTACTAGAGCTTGTTCTGTGGTAAAGGTGAAACCAGAGAGTTCTAGAAAGCTAACCCCTGGGAAGCAACCATTAATCAATGGGGAGGGAAGTGGTGGACAAATGCTCATCTTCCTGTCCTCTGGTGTGAGGGTCCTGAAGTTTGCCTCACAGATTTCTCAGAAAATGTCTGATAGCACTGAACCCCTGTTGCTCTTTATTGCTTCTTCTTCCTTTTTTATCTCACTGTCCTGCTTTCCTCACCTGTGCTTCTTACCAAAAAAACAAACCAAACTCACTGCTGTCGAGTCGGATCCAACTCATAGTGACCCCTCCTTGGGTTCTGAGGCAGTATCACTGTGGAAGTAGATTGCCCAACCTTCCTTCTGAGGAGTGGCTGGTGGATTTTTATGTCCAGCCTTCTGGTTAGTAGTCAAGTGCCTTAGGCACTATACCACCAGAGTTCCCTGTGTTTCTTGGGTGTGTGTTTTTGTGGTAGGCTGAGTGATGTTGCTATTGTTAGGTGCTGTCAAGTAAATTTCAACTCATAGCAACCCCATGTGACAGAGTAGAACTGCTCCATGGCTTTAATATTTATGGGAGCAGATTGCCAAGCCTTTCTCCCATGGAGCTACTGGGTGGGTTTGAACTGCCAACCATTTGGTTAGCAGCCAAGTGCTTAACTGTTGTGCTGCCTGTGCTCCTAGGCTTAATAATAACCCCTGATATATCCATATTCTAATCACTAGAAACTGAGAATGTTTCCTTATATTGTAAAAGACACCTGAAAGATATGATTAAGTTAAAGATCTTGAGATGGAGGGAGGCAACAGGACATTTAGCTACAAAAGAGGAAGTAGGAGATGTCAAAACAAGAAGCAAAAAGTTGGGATGATGTGGCCACAAGTCAAGAAATTCTGGCAACCTTTAGAAGAGATGAAGGAGGAACAATCAAGGAACAGATTCTCCTTTGGAATCTTTAGAAGAAATCAGTCATGAAAACTCCTTTATTTTACCCTTCTAAAACTCATTTTGGACTTCTCAGCTCCAGAACTGTAAGAGAATAAATTTGCATTGCTTTAAGCCACCAAGTTTTTGGTAATTTGTTATAGAGGCTATGTTGTTGTTATTGTTATGTGCTGTTGAGTTGGACCTGACTCATAGTGACCCCTCCTTGGGTTTCTGAGGCAGTATCACTACAGAAGTAGATTGCCCAACCTTCTTCCCATAGAGGCTAAAGGAAACTAATATATATCAGTCTGATGACTAATTTTTGGGGGATCCAAATTAAAATTCTAGGTGAAAAAACTATTATGGGAACCATTATAAAATGCAGATTTTTTTTATATTCAACATTAGTTTTGATGTCCATATGGGGAATCAAATATATTATAGAATTTTTAGAGTTGGAGATACCAGTGGTAGATTTTATTACTTTTCCCAATTATTCATTTCCTCTTCCTGCATGCAGATTGTACAACCCTACTAAGCTGAACTCAGAAATGGCCCTGTGACATGCTTTTACCATTGAAATATAGGTGGAAGTGACATGTATTGCTTCTTACCCAAAGACTTAAGAGTCAATTCATGTTTTGCCATATCTCTTTTCTCTCCATTGTAGAAGGACACAGTTCCAGATGAAGCTAATGTATCATCTTGGGCCCTGGAATGAAGATGGTAGACTGGAGCAAAGCTGCAGCTGAATTGAAGTGAATGTGTAACATGAACAAGAAATAGATTCTTTTTCTTGAAATCACTGAAATTTTGCAGTAATTTGTTGCCATAAATATCAAAACCAAACCCATTGCCATTGAGTCAATTTGACTCATAGTGACCATATAGGTCAGGGTAGAACTGCCCTGTAGGATTTATAAGGCTGTAAATCTTTGCAGAAGCAGTGTACCTCATCTTTTTCCCACAGAGCTGGTGGTTGTCTTGAACTTCTGACCATTTGGTTAGCAGCCAAATGCTGTAACTACACCACCAAAATGCAAAACCAAACTCACTGACGATGAATTAGATATGACTTATAGCAATCTCTCCTTGGGTTTCTGCAGTGGTATCACTACAAAAGTAGATTTCCAATTAGTTACCATGTTGTTGGTTGGTGGTGCCATCGATTAGGCTCCAACATAGCGACCTTATGCACAACAGAATGAAATACTGCCCAGGAGTGCGCCATCCTCACAATCCTTGCTGTTCTTGAACCCATCGTTGGACCCACTGTATCAATCCATCTTGTTAGAGGTCTTCCCCTTTTTCTCTGACCCTCCACTTTACCAAGCATGATATCCTTCTCCAGGGAATTCTCCCTTCTGGCAACATGACTAAAGTAGATGAGACAAAGTCTAGCCAGTCTCACTTCTAAGGAGCATTCCAGCTGCACTTCTTCCTAGTCATATTTGTTTGTTCTTCTTACAGTCCATGCTATTTTCATTTTTTTTTTTCACCAACACCATAATTCAAAGGCATTAACTCTTCTTTGGTCTTCTTTATTCAATGTCCAGCTTTCATATGCATATGAGGTGATTGAAAATACCATGGTGTGGATTAAGTGTACTTTAGTCTTCAAAGTGACATCTTTGCTTCTTAACCTTAAAGGGGTCTTTTGCAGCAGATTTTCTCAGTGCAATATGATATCAGACTTATTGATTTTTGCTTTCATGGGTGTTGATTGTGGATCCAAATAAAATGAAATCCCCAATGACTTCAGTCTTTTCTCCATTTTTCATGATGTTGCTTATTGGTCCAGTTGTGAGGATTTTTATTTTCTTAATGTTGAGATGTAATCCATACTAAAGACTATAGTCTTTGATCTTCATCAGTAAATTCTTCAAGTCTTTGTTTCAGTTTCAGCAAACAAGGTTTTGTCATCTGCATGTCACAAGTTGTTCATGAATCTTCCTCCAATCCTGATATGACGTTCTTCTTCATATAGTCCAGATTTTCATATTATTTGCTCAGCATACAGATCGACTAAGTATGGTGAAAGGATACAACCCTGATGCACACCCTTTCTGATTTTAAACCATGCAGTATCCTCTTGCTCTGTTTGAATGACAGCCTCCTGGTTTATGCACAGGTTCTCCATGGGCAAAATTATGTGTCCTGGAATTCCAAGTCTTCACAGTGTTATACATATTTTGTTATGATGCACACAGTCAAATGCCTTTGCATAGTCAAAAGTACAAAGGTAAACATCCTTCTGGCATTCTTTGCTTTCAGCCAAGACCCATCTGATATCAGCAATGATGTCCCTTGTTCCAAATCCTCTTCTGAATCCAGCTTAAATACCTACAAGTTCCCTGCCAATATACTACTAGAACCATTTTTTAATTATCTTCAGCAAAATTTTACTCATGTGTGATATTAATGATATTTTTTTGATAATTTCCACATTCTGTTGGATCACCTTTTTTTGGAATGGGCACAAATATCATTCCCTTCCAGTATTTTGACCAGGGAGCTTTCTTCCAAATTTTTTTTGGCATCAAAGAGTAAGTGCCTCCAATGCTGTGTCCATTTGTTGACACATTTCTATGGGTATTCTGTAAATTCCTGGAGCTTTGTTTTTTGCCAATTGCTTTTGTGCAGCTTGGATTTCTTCTTTCAGTACCATTGGTTCTTCATCACATGCTACCTCCTGAAATAGCTGAATATCTAGCTACAATTAGCTCTTTTTTGTTCAGTGTTTTTGTGTATTCCTTCCATCTTCTTTTGATGCTTCCTGTATCATTCATTGTTTTGCCCTGTTCTGGTTACCTAGTGCCACTCTGACAGGAAGTATACCACAAATGGGGTGGCCTTAACAAATAGGAGTTTATTCTTACAATTTGGAGGCTTAAAGTCTAAGTTCCAAGTGCCAGGCTCTAGGGGCTGGGTGAAAGCCCCTCAACCTTGGGCTTCAGCTCTGCCTCTTGCTTCTGGCCTACTGAAGCTAGAGACATCTCTCCACTCAGGCATCTACTGACTGCTGAGGCTAACAAGCCCAAGGTCGACAAATAAATTGGCACAGTCCCGATGTTACCAAACCATACGGCAGGCCATTAATTCAAGTCCATTGTAAGTCCCAAGGTCAGCAGAGCATGGCAGGCTGCTGAACAATGACACAGCTACATGCAGGGTCCAAACGTGCCATAAGCTAGAGACTATCCTTAAGACTTCTCCTTATATACAGGAAGCAGACCACATCCCAAAGGCAGTTACTCAGCTGTTTGTGGTAGATCCCACCATGGAGTTGATTGCCAATCTCATCATGGGGAATAACTACCATCAGCTACCCAGCCACTCAACCAGGCCCAGCCAAGTTGACATACAAATTTAACTACCAAATGCCCATAGAATGTTTCTCTATTGCAAAACAAAGCTTGAGTTTTTCTTCAGTTCTCTCAGCTTAAGAAATGTTGAGCATGTTCTTCACTTTTGGTTTTCTAACTCCAGGTCTTTGCACACTTTGCTTTGTCTTCTCAAGCTGCCCTTTGAAATCTTATTTTCAGCACTATTAGGTCATCATTTCTTCCATTCACTTTAGCTGCTCCCCACCCAAGAGCAAGTTTCAGACTCTCTTCTGACATCTTTTTTGGTCTTTTCTTCCTTTCCTGCATTTTTAATGACTGTTTGCTTTCTTCATGTATGCTGTTCTTGATGATACCGCACACTTGTCTGGTTTTGGGTCATTTGAGTTCAGTGTATCAAATCTATTCTTCATATGGTCTTTAAATTCTGGTGTGATATAATCAAGGCATATTTTTGCTCTCTTCATCTTGTTTAATTTTCTTCAGCTTCAACTTGAACTTGCATATGAGCAATGATGGTCTGTTCCACAGTCTGCCCCTGGTCTTGTTTTGATTGATGATATTGACCTTCTCCATAGCCTCCTTCCACCTATGTAGTTGATCTGATTCTCATATATTCCATCTGGTGGGGTCCACTTGTATAGCTGCCATTTATGTTGTTGAAAAAAGGTATTTGCAATGTGTAAGTCATTGGTCTTGCAAAATTCTATCATGCCAACTCCAGTGTAATTTCTATCACTAAAGCCATGTTTTCCAACTACTGATGATTCTTCTTTTCTTCCCCCCCGCCAACTTTTGCATTCCAATCATCAGTAATAATTAATACATCATGATTGCATATTTGATCAACTTCAGACTTTATAATTTGGTAAAAATCTTCAATGTCTTTCTTTGGATTTAGTGGTTGGTGCATAAATTTTAATAGTAGTATTAACTGGTTTTCCTTATAAGCACATGGATATTATCCTATCACTGGTAACATTGTATTTCATGATAGCTCTTGAAACGTTCTTTGTGATGATGAATGCTACACCATTCCTCTTCAATTTGTCATTCCTACCATAGGAAATCATATGATTGTTTAAATCAAAATGGCTAACACCAGTCCATTTCAGCTTATCAATGCCCGGGATATTGATCTTTATACATTCCATTTAATTTTTGACTACTTTCAATGTTCTTAGATTCATATTTCATATATTCTATATTCTGATGGACATTTGCAGCTGTAGCTGTATCTTCCTATTTTGAGTCATGTCTCATCAGCAAATGAAGGTACTGAAAGCTTTACTCCACACATGTCATTAAGATTGACACTGCTTTGAAGAGGCTGCTCTTCCCCAGCCCTATTGTGAGTGCCTTCCCACCTGAGTGGCTCATCTTCTGACACTTTGTCAGATGAAATTAAGGGCTACTCATGTTTTCAAGTAATATATTAGACATGTTTCAATGCTATCACAAGGCTTTCACTGGCCAATTTTTTTCAGAAGTTAAAGGCCCTGTCCTACATCTCATTCTGTCTTAGTCTGGAAGCTCCACTGAAACTCCACTGAAACTTGTGCACCATGGATGACCCTGCTGATATTTGCAATACCAGAGGCATAGCCTCCAGCCACACAGCAAAATGTAAGCTACTACAATATAACAAACAGACAGACAGACAAGTGTTACTATTTTTATTTTCTTTTACTCACTGCCATCGAGTAAGATCCAACTCATGGTGACCCCTCCTTGGGTTTCTGAGGTGATATCATTATGGAAGTAGATTGCCCAACCTTCCTTCTGAGTAGTGGCTGGTGGGTTTGAACCACTAGCCTTCTGGTTAGCAGTCAAATGCCTTAGGCTACCAGAACCATAATATAGGCTAAATTGACTAAACCAAGATCATTAAAAATAATTTAGATCAGAGGACTTCCAGTAAGATGGCAGAATAGGCAGACAAGCTACACAGACCCTCTTCAACAAAGAAAAGAGAAACCAACTCACACAGATACAGAAGATAATCCTGGAGCTCTGAGCTTTGAAAAGAAGAATACAGAAGTGAATTAAACACCAATTTATAGTAGAACCTGCATGAAAACTGAATAAGGAGACAAATGGAGCTGTGGACTGTCAGCTATCCTGCTGGCATGGACAATTTGAATATTTCCAACTGGTGTTAGGTCCTGAGAATTAATCTAAATATTGGCCCTGCTCACCAGGGGCTGCATAGATTACTGCACTGGTGGTTAATGATTGAACAGGGAAACAGCAAAGAAGGAGATAAACTGAGCTGTGGACTTCCAGCTGTCTAGAGGATGCAACCATTTTGAATGTTTATGAGCAGTGCAGCAATTTTTGATATTTAAATTGACAGCATTCTCATTTAGATTTCAGGAACTTAAGAATAGGATCTGCTTGCCAAGGACAGCATGGGCATACTGAAGGCTGATGACTGGAAAGGAGACAGGCAGTGAGTGCATAAGTGCTGCTAACTAGTGAAGCATCATACCCTGCTTACTCAGATACATCCAAACAATAAAGAAATTGAAAATCTTTGGCAAATCACTACAACATACAATTATCAATTAGCTATAAATAAACAATCTCACAATATCTCAGAGACAATAGACCATCACAGTCAATGCAAATAAACAAGATAAAGCAATGGAAACAAGGGGCCAAGTTACAGACCCAGAACACATCCCTGAGGAAGAAGCAACATTGGAACTCCCTGAAAAGGAATTCAAAAGAATTATATTTAGGTACCTTCAACAGATTGAGAGCCATATCAAGGAAAATACTGGCAAAATCAAGGAAAACAGACAAAACTTTAGAACAATTTTGGAAGATAATGCAAGATCAAAATGACAAAATAAATGAAAAATTAGAGATGATACAAAATCTACAGATAAAAATCCAGAACATTAATACTAAATTTTCAGAAATAGATAACACATTGCAAGGCCAAAGGAGTAGCATCAAATCAATGGAAGACAGATAAATACCTGAATAAGTCTTTGGAAAGGGATCAATCAGAAAAAAAGATCAAAACAAAATGAAGAAAGCCTAAGATTCATGTGGGATACCATCAAGAGGAATAACGTATGTGTAATCATAATTTCAAAACATGAAGAGAGAAATAAAATCACAGAGAAAATAGTTGAAGATTTGTTGGAAGAGAATTTCTCTGATATGATGAAAGATAAGAATATGTGCATTCAAGAAATCCAATGAACCCTAAATAGGGTAGACCCCAAAAGAAAATCACCAAGACACATCATCATCAAACTCACTAAAACCAAAGACAAAGAATCCTGAAAGCATCATGGGAAAAATGAAACGTTACTTACAAAGGGCAACCAATAAGACCAAGCTCTGATTTCTTGGCAGAAACCATGCAGGTAGGAAGGCAATGGGATGGTATATATAAAACCCCAAAAGAGAACAAATTTCCAACCAAGAATCATATACTCAGCAAAATTGTCCCTCAAATATGATGGTGAAATTAAGACATTTCTAGATAAGCAGAAATTAAAGGAATTTGTTAAGACCAGACACATCTTACAAGAGATGCTAAAGGCAGTCTTTTGGACCGAGAACCAACAACAAGAAAACAACTGACCATTAACACACATGATCACATAACCCAAAACCAACCCAGTTATGGAAGTATCCAAAGTAAAATAAGCTTACAAGATTGAAACAGGAACCAGAGATATCAATTGGCAAAAAGAGGGAAAAAATAGTATAGCTACAGAACTTCTAAATGGTGAGAAAGTCAAGACAATTGCAAGATAGAACAGATTGGTCTAAATTTGGAAGAAAATTATAAATCACAGAGTAACCTCAAAGAAAAATGATAAACCTTCTCATCAAAATAAAAGAGAGGACAAGCACAAATATTTACCAAATACTGAAACAATAGCAACAAAGGAAATTATAACATGATTCATAAACAAAATGAGGTCAGCACAGAAAATGATATGGAACAAAAAAATCAGCAACAACACAAAAAAACACATAACAGAATGACAGCAACAATTCATATTTGTTGATAATTACTTTTAAAATAAATGGATCAAATGTACCACTCAAGAGACAGAGAGCTGCAGACTGGATAAGAAAATATAACATGTCAGTTTTGGTTACCTAGTGCTGCTCTAACAGAAATATACCACAAACAGGATGGCTTGAACAAACAGGAGTTTATTCTCTTACAGTTTTGGAGGCTGCAAGTTCAAGTTCTAAGTGTTGGGATTTAGGGGTTGGGCAAAAGCCCCTCAACCTTGGGCTTCAGCTCTGCCTCCTGCTCCCAGCCCACTGAAGCTGGAGGCTTTCTTCACTCAGCAGCTGCTGGCTGCTAAGGCTGACAAACCCAAGGTCAACAAGTGAAAAGGCACAGTCCTGATGTTAGCAAACCACACGACAGGCCATTAGTTCAAGTCCATTGAAAGTCCCAAGATCAGCAAAGCATGGCAGGCTACTGAATGAAGACTTGGCTACATGCAGGGCAAACGTGCCAAAAAGCTGGAGACCATTCCCAAGACTTCTCCTTATATACAGGAAGCAGACACATCTGTAAAGCAGCTACTCAGCTGCTGACATTAGATTCCACCATGGAGTTGATTACCACTTTTATCATAGGGAATACTACATCCAGTTGCCCAGCCACTCAACCAGGCCCAGCCAAGTTGACACACAACCTAAATTACCACACCATCAATATGCTGTCTACAAGTGACACACCTTAGACACAAAGACAAAAATAGACTAAAAATAATAAAAAAAGAGAAATAATATATCAAGTAAATGACAATCCAAAAAGAGCAAGAGTGGCAATATTAATTTCTGATAAAACTGACTTTAAGACAAAAACCATCATAAGAGACAAGGAAAGACATTATACAGATGGCATCCAAAAGCTAACCTTTCTAAAACACCACTCTAATCTACATTTTTCTGCTCAAAATTTCTCAATGCATTCTCAATACTTACATGCAGGATGGGTTTTATGGGTGTACGTATGGGTTACACAGGGCCTTATGCTGTGAAGGGCCCTGCACTTGGGTTAGTACTATGTTGTGCCATCTTTAAATTCTTTATAATTTTCAAACAAGAGATCTTGTATTTCCTTTTCTTATTATAGTAAATATATAGGTAGTCCCCAATTATGATGTATTCAAGTTACTGTAAACTGCACTTATTACCATCTTTTTTTTTTTTTGGTATGTCTTAGTAATATGTACTACGTACAATGTTGCAGCAAGAACACTGAATTTAGAGTTTGATATCTCCAATGTGGAACAGCTCCTAGATCATAAAGAAGGGTATTTGACAGATAAAGTCTTAAGGAATTTTGAAGAAGAAAGAAATGCTGAAGAAGAAAGAAATAATGAAGAAGAGAAAGGAGAGGAGTTTTCAAAAAATTTTACAGTGAAAGTATTAGGCAAAGTTTTTTTCTAAACTAAATCAGGGGCTTGAATTGCTTGAAAACATGGGCCAAATGCTGGTCACTATGCTAAAGTCAATAGGCAAATTTGGGAAGTCATGAGATATTACTCCAAAATACATGAGGTAAAAAGAAGAGGGCCATTCAGACTACTTACTAATTTTCTGAGTAGAAATGCCATCCCCATTCCCAGGGATAATCCAGATGATCCAGAACCTCCTTGCAACTGATAAAATGTCAACATTATCCGATTCTTCATCACTGGAGTATATCTTTATGATTTTTATATTCTTTTATGTATGCATGTATGTATTAAGATATATCTGTAAGTTTATATGTACTGTTTCCAACCCCAGAAGACAAATAAAGATCAGGTTTATAAAGGTACTGATGATAAAAGGCAATAATAATGACACTAAAAAACTAAAAATAACAATTTAGATCAGTGTTTCTTAATTTTGGTTAATTGTAAGAATTACTAGGGGTTTTTCCAATTTATAAGATTCTGGTTTCTATTCCAGAGATTTTGATTCAGAACTTAGAATCTGCATTTTAAAAAAATCTCTTTAGATAATTCTAATGATCCCACTGTTTGAATTCCATCCATTTAGCTAATTTTATAGTTGAAGAGGGATTGAAAACTTAAAAGTTGCCTATTCTTTCAACTAATTTATAAAAAATACCACAGTGATCTAGCTTGGAGTATGAATTTAGTTATAAAGTCTTTTCTCCCAAAGGTGAGAAAAGCAAGCATAATTGTACACTTAAATAAGGAGAAATTCTAAATTAGTATTATTCAAATTAATAAAGTTTAATTGTATGTCATATATGGGCCATCCAGGTCCAGACCTAGTCAAAAATTATAAATGCAGCATGTAACTAAGGCCATTCATAGGTCAAAAAGGCAAAGAGTAGTAGGACTTTAATAATAGAAAGTAACAAATTTGTTGCATAAATACACACAGAGAAATAGAAGTCTTGTCCTTGCTGTTAAGAGATTATGGGTCCACCAGGAGAACTTGTCATGGAGATTGGGACATCAAGTTAAACATATGGAGTAGTTCAAGGGCAGCTGAGGAAATTTTCTAGCCTTACTTTGGGTAGCTATATGCCTTTTTCACTTGTCTAGTCACTCTCTTGTGTTTACATTGTAGACATTGCTTATACAGTTTTATTTTGACTTTTTATTTTGTATCTGCTCTCAGTAAGGGATTATAATAAATGATGCTAGTGTCATAAATTCCCTCAAGGGAGAATGAATGGGGTTAAAATATCAGCCTACATATAATGGTAATATAGGGCAGTATATAATCATTATAATAAGCAAGGGATTTTGCTTAAACTGACTTAGGTCCTTTCTGATATACTGCTGCAAGGGCATTTCTGTCTGTAAGGATTCTTTCATAATTGTTCAATTTCATTCCATGGTCTAGGATATTGCATAGCGTGATCTACAGGAGTATAGCGATGTGAACTGCTATGAACAGAGAGGTTACATTCCCAGGCTTCACTTCCTCATATCACTATTTTAGCCCATTATTATCTGGTGTTTGATACCATAGTGCTCTGCAAATTGACTTCTCCAAAGTCACCAAGGATTTATTCAAAGCCTCTGCAGAATTTGACACCATTCCAAATCCCTTTTCTTCAAACTTTTTTTCTTTTAGATTTTATAATACTGTTCTATCCATTACTTTGGAAGAAGTACAGCCAGAATGTTCCTTAGATGTGAGGATAGTGAGATTTTTGTCTTCTGTACTTTGGGCATGTTATCAGGAGGGGCCAGTCCCTGAGAAGGACATCATTTGTGCTAAAGTAAAGGATGAGTGAGAAAGACTAAGACCCTCAATAAGATTTACTGACACAGTGGCTGCAACAATGGTCTCAAATACAGCAAGGATGGTACAGGACCAGGCAGTATTTTGTTCTGTTGTGCATGGAGTTGCTATGAGTTGGAATTGACTCAATAGCACCTAAAAAAACCAACAACAGCATCCATTATGTATCTATAATATACATACCCTGTGCTTAGGGATGTAACAATAAGAGCTTTCATTTACTGAGAACTTGTTACATGTCAGGTCCCTGGGTGATGCAAATGGTTTGCACTTGGCTCCTAACCAGTCAAGAAAATATTATGGAGTAGTTCTACTCTCCAACACATGAATTCACCTTGAATCAAAATCTGCTCAGTGTCAATGGTTATTTTTCTTGTAGTTACACGCCAAGGACTTTGTAAATGTTATTTTATTTAAAACTTACAATAATCTGTTGAAGTAGTTAGCATCATTTTTCATAAGAGGATATTGAGAGTTAGGGATGTTCAATACTCATCCACAGTCACACATGTAAGTAATAGAAGTGAGACTCAAATTCATGTCTAAGGCCTGTGCTCATCACAACTATATCAGAGTCTCAAAGTCCCAAAGAGTTTTTGTTTATGTGGTTTATATTTATTTTTATTTTCCATAATAAAAATTAAAATAGAAAATATTAAAAGTATTTATTAATTCATTTAAAATAATAATCCTGCTAAATGATGACATAATATAGTGTGGTAAGTGTCATTATTTCACATTTTTGCAACTCTTTTTTGTGTCTACTTGATTGAAGATAGCTGGATTCTCCTATATGCATCTGCATTTAATCATTTGCTGTAAGAGTTTGAGTTAGAAGTATATAAAGAAAATTCAGTCTCACAAAGATGTAGTTGGAAGAAGAAGGAGTATTTTAATAACATTTTTACATAATTATAGAGATTTCTTAAAGGATAATTGTAATGTGGAATGTAAACTTTTAGTTTTCTGTTACAATGAAATCCTTTGGTTTATTTTGTACTTTGAGTGGACCTTTTGCCCATGCTTGCTATTTTATAATATTTTATATTTATAGTTTATAATATCATGCCTTGGTCATTTGAAAAGAATTGGCTTACTGAGTTATGCAGCTGACTTATATCATTATACAATGTAAAAAAAATAATATTTATTGATATCACTACCAATTTCATCAATAGTCAATTTCATTTACTATGCAAAAGTATTTGATTGTGTGGTTCATAACAAATTATGGGTAACATTGAGAAGAATGGGAATTCCTGAACACTTTATTGTACTCATGAGGAAACTGTACATAGATCAGGAGGCTGTTGTTCAAATAGAAAAAGGAAACACTGCATGTTTTAAAATCAAGATGGGAGTGTGTCACGGTTGTATCATTTCACCATACTTATTCAATCTGTATGCTGAGCAAATAATCTGAGAAGCTGGACTATATGAAGAAGAATGTGGCATCAAGATTGGAGGAAGACTCATAACCTGTGCTATGCAGATGACACAACTTTGCTTGCTGAAAGTGAGGATGACTTGAATACTTACTGAGGAAGATTAAAGACTACAGTCTGTAGTATGGGTTACACCTCAATTTAAAAACAAAAATCCTCACAACTACACCAATAAGCAGCATCACGATAAATGGAGAAAAGATTGAAGTTGCCAAAGACTTCACATTATTTGTTTCTACAATTGATACCAATGGAAGCAGCAGTCACAACATCAGACGACGTATGGCCCTGGGCAACTCGGCTTCAAAGGACCTCTTTCAAGTACCGAGGAGAAAAGATGTCTCTCCTTGAGGACTAAGGTGTGCCTAACACAAGCCATGGTATTTTCAATTGCCTCATATGCATGTGAGAGCTGGACAATGAATAAGGAAGACTGAAGAAAAGTTGATGCTTTTGAGTTGTGGTACTGGCAAAGAATACTGAAAGTACCATGGACTTTCTAAAAGAACTAACAAATCTGTCTTGGAGGAAGTGCAGGTGGAAAGCTCTTTGGAAGCGAGAATGGCCAGACTTCGTCTCACCTACTTTGGTAATGTTATCAGAAGGGACCATTCTCTGGAGAAGGATGTCATTCTTAGTAAGGTTGATAAAGGAGAGGAAGGCCCTCAACGAGATGGATTGACACAGTAGCTGTGGTGATGGGCTCAATTATGGCAAGGATCATGGAGCTGGCTCAGGACTGGGTGGTGTTTCATTCTGCTATGCATAGGTTTGTATGAGTCGAAAACGACTCCATGGCACTTAACAACAGCATTAACAGCAACCAATTTCATCATAAAGGTGTATAAGTATTGAGACACTCTTAAGTTCATGATGGCAAATAAGAGTATTCCAAAATTCTAATTTTTACTTGAAAGCTCATGTTTTATCATTGGCAGGATACACTATTGGCTGTTTTTCTTGAAGTGACAGGCTAATTTCCTTAATTTTAAAGAAAATGCCTGCCAAATACTCAAATCTGCATAGACCGACTTTGTCTTTCATGATGATCCATGAGATAAATAGATCAGCAATGCAACAAAATCACACCAGTGTTTTTGCTGGAGACAAATATTATACTTCAGTGCTCTATGCCTACTTTCCATTTCATCACAGAGAATAATTAAAAGACATACTCAAGGGTTAAGATGGAAGAAAATTAATATCTTTTACATTTTCATCAAGGACATTTTAGGATGAAACTGGTACTTTCTTTTTGTATATGGCAAGTATAGAATATAATGTCTGACAGAGTGGTTTAGTTCCACTGCCCTGATTCATGCTAGGGTGTGAGCAGTTTTAACCACTGTTGCTTTTGTACTATCAGCTCAGATGCCAACACAGTGTGAAAGGCAAATAATATTTCAGTGTTATAATTTTTGACCTTGTGGGTCTCCTAAAAGGATATTGGGAACCCCCATGATTCCATAAACTACGCTTTGCAAACTGTGACACTACATACTATGGTGTCTCTTCCTGAGGAATTCTCTGCAAAATAGGTTAGCCTTCATTCAGTGGAGCAGCAGCAGCATATGGTGAATGAGTGAATGAAAGACTGCACAAATGAATGAACAAAGAATAAATTAATTGATCCTGTGCACCGAGAACATTCTTGCTCTGGTTTGAGAACTGCTGAATCAAGTTACTGGCCATCTTGGTTGTTACTGGCATAGGTTCAAGGACCTGAGGAATTGGTGAAGGACACAGAGAGTTGAAAGCAAAAATCTAGATGGGAAGAATAGGTCTTTATTTCATGTCTTATACAACTTGACTTTGCAAAGCCATTGAGAAATACATTTCTTGAATATTTTTAAACATAAATATAATATCAACTTGATAGGATTTCATGCCTTCCACTACTAGTTTGCATTTTTAAATTTGACTCATCCTGTGTTCTTTTTAAAAATAGAGTAGATTTTGCTAAAAATGAATTAGAAATGCTAATATATTAGATATGCATATTAGTATATTAGAGATGATGAAAAGACAAAGCTGTTACTCAGTTCCAAATTTGCCTGTGTATACTCTAGAAGTTTCTCTTACTAATTATTAGATATATTCCCTGCCCATAAATATTTGACATTTTTTGAAAAGTCTATCTCACATGTAAAATGCAGTTAATAATTCTTACCTTTCTACTTCATAGAAATATCATGTCAAGATAATGTTTATTACATGAACAATCAAGTGTCAGAATTTGTAAGATTAAATTATTATTTTGTTATTGTCAGAGTCAATAATTGAGGTTTTACTAGTTTTACATTTTTAAAACTGATTAATTTGTTTCTTGCATTAATAAACATACTCACTTAAGGTCAATTATAAATATTTTATGCAGTATAATTTTTCCCCTTAAAAAATTACCTGTTAAGTCTTTTTTTTTTTTAACTTGCTTGCATTACATTTCTATTAGCTAAGTATCTTAGCTTGTTATGGCTGTCAAAAATACCACGAGTGGGTAGCTTTGAAGAACAAGAACTTATTGTGTCACAATTTTGGAAGCTAAGAGTCCCAATTCAGGGCAGAGGTAGGGCTACTTTTCTCTTTCTGTGGGCTTTAGGGAACGATCCTTGTCTCTTTCTCCTTCTGTTGTTGTGTGCTGCCCAGTCAATTCCAATTCATAGTGACCCTATATAACAGAGTAGAACTACCCTCTAGTGTTCTCTAGGCTGTAATCTTTACAAAACAGATTGCCAAGTCTTTTCTCCTGCAGAGTGATTAGTGGGTTCAAATCATGGACCTTTCAGTTAGCAGTGGAGGACTTAGCCATTGTGCCACCAGGGCTCTTTTCTGTTTCTGCAACCCTGGGCATTTCTTGGGAGCTCTGGTGGAAGTAGTGCCCAAGGCATTTGACTACTAACCAAAAATCTGGTGGTTCAAACTCACCAGCCACTCTTCAGAAGGAAGATTGGGCAATCTACTTCTGTACAGATACCGCATCGGAAACCCAAGGAGGGATCATTATGAGACTGAACTGACTTGATGGCAGTGAGTTTGGTCTTTTGGTTTGTACATTGTATTTTGATAATTTGGGAGTTTTATACTTCCAAATGTTATAAAATCCAATGAAACTAAACCTGAAGAAACTTGGAAACAGCTAGCAATTTTCTAAAGCAATTTGATGACAGTTGATAATAAAATTACAGACACTTCAGGGAACTTTCTGATTTTTCTGCCTTTTGAATATCAGACTATGGACTTGGAACTATCTTGCTAGTTCTCTGAGGCTGATATATACTAATTTCTGGATGCCAATATATTAACTTTACTCAGCATTAGCTATAAATAGCCATACTTTGTCTTTTGCCATTAACTACTTAATTAACTTTATTGCCATTGATAGCATTCAAATGCTCCAGGTCAAGGCTATTGCAGTCTAATTTATTTTGGTAGCAACTTAAAAATGTTACCTTCGGCCATCAATGGCTGCTTTCCATCAACTCATTCAGCACAGGTGATGTTTCTGAGCTGTGAATTTTCTATCTCTTTCACAGAATGGACATTATTCTAGGCTCATTAAATTGTTAAAGTTATTGAGAATGAAGTCCTCCTACAATGGCTCTGATTATTTTGATAGTGTTTTTGATTTACATATTATATATGTCATGGCTGGTAGCATAGTGGCTAAGACACTTGCCTGCTAACCAGACGGCTGGCAGTTCAAACCCACCAGCCACTCCTCGGAAGGAAGGTTGGGCAATCCTACTTCCGTAGTGATAACTGCCTCGGAAACCCAAGGAGGGGTCGCTATGAGTTGGGGCCGACTCGACGGCACATAACAACAACAACAACAACAAGGGCAAAATAGATCAGAGCTGAAGGCCACATATAAGTTGATTTGCATTGCATCACTCATCTGTCAGTATGTCCTACTTTGGCGTCTTGAGCTTTGCTGTGATGCTGGACATTACACCACTAGTATTTCAAATACAAGCAGAGTCATCCATGGTGGACAAAGTTAGTGGAGCTTCCTCACTAAGACAGACAGGGAAGAAAGACCTGGTAATCTATTTCTAAAAAAACTGACTGGTAAAACACTATGAATAGCAGTGGAGCATTATCTGATTAATGCTGGAAAATGAGCCCATCAGGTTGGAAGGCACTCAAAATATAACTAAGAAAGAGCTGCCTCCTTAAAGTAGACTTAATGATATGGATGGAGAAAAGCCTTTGGGACTTTCATTTGCTGTTGTAGGATAACTTAAATAAAAACAAACAGCTGCAAACGTTCATTAATATTCAGAAGGTGAAATGCATGAAGTATGAATCTAAGAAAATTGAAAGTTGTAAAATTTGAAATGGAATACAGAAAGATCAGTATTCTAGGCATTAATTGGCTGAAATGTACTGATATTAGCCATTTAAAATTGGACAATCATATGGTCTACTATGTCAGGAATGACAGAATGAAGAGAAATGGCATCACATTCTTTGCCAAAAAAAAAAAAAATTCCAAAGTCTATCCTGAAGTATAGTACTGTCAGTGATAGAATATATCCCTATGCCTATAAGGAAGACTAGTTAATAAGACTATTATTCAAATTTACACACTGGCCATTAATGCCATGATGAAGAAATTACAGTTTTTTATCAAATTTTGCAGCCTAAAATAGATCAAACATGCAATCCAGATTCATTGATAATTACTAGTGATAAGGGAGGAAGGACCAACTCTCCAGAGGCAGAAAAGGGAGGGAGCACCGGGGACCACAAAAGCAGCAGGATCCAGGTAAGGGGATGGGGACAGGATCCATCCCCAGAGATAGGAAAGGGAGGGAGCACTGGGGACCACAAAGTGGCAGGATCCAGTAGGAATTAGGTAAGGGTAGAGCAGAGAAGTTTCCAACAGCTAAGGGAGACACACTTGTCTGTCAGTTTGTCATCCTATGGGGCATGTACGTTGCTGTGAGGCTTGAGGTTGTGCCACTGGTGTTTCAAATGCCAGCAGGGTTGTACATGTGCACAGGTTTCAACGGAACTTACAGACTGAGACAGACTAGGAAGAAGGAAGAGGCCATCCACTTCTCAAAAAATTGGCCAGGGAAAACCTTACGAATAGCATAGAAAGACTGCGTGATACATTATGAGACAACTTTATAAATAGCCTGGAAACATTGTCTGACACAGTGCAGGAAGATGAGCCCCTTAGGTTGGAAGGCACTCAAAATAAGACTGGGAAAGAGCTGCCTCCTCAGAGTAGAACCAACCTTAAAGATATGGATAAAGTAAATCTTTCGGGACCCACATATGTTGATTCTAATTTTACAGCATTGTGATCTGTGAAGATGCTTTGCAGTATTTCAGGGTTTTAAAATTTGTTAAGGCTTGCTTTGTGGCCTGACATAGGGTCTATCCTGGACAATGTTCCATGTGTGGTGGAAAAGAATGTATATTGTGCTGTTGTTGGGCAAAGTGGTCTGTAGATGTTTATAAATCAATTTGGTTGACTATATTGTTTAGTCCTTCTGCATCTTTGTTGAATTTCTTTCCAGTTGTTCTATCTTGTATTGAAAGTGGTGTACTGAAGTCTCCTCCTATTACTGTAGATTCTCTTAAAGTCTGATTTATGTATTTTGAGCCTCTTTCATTGGGTTCATACATATTTATTATGGTCATGTCCTCTTTTTTCAATTGATCCTTTAACCTTTATATAATGTTCCTCCTTGTCTCTTATGGTCATTTTTTGTTAAAGTCCATTTTATCAGAAATTAATATGACCACTCCTACCCTTTTTTGTTGCCATTTGCTTGATGTATATTTTTCCAATTTTTGATATTTTGTCTATTTCTGTCTTTGTGTCTAAGGTGAGTCTCTTGTAGACAGCACATTGATGGATCCTGTTTTCTTATCCAGTCTGCAAGTCTTCCTCTCTTGAGTGGTGCATTTAATTCATTGTAATTATTGACAAGTATGAATTTGTTGATATCATTTTGTTATGTATTTTTTGTGACATTGGTAATTTCTTTGTTCTCTATAATTTTCTGTGTTGAGCTCATTTTGTTTATGAATCATGTTATCATGTCCTTCGTTACTATTGTTTTAGTATTTGCTAAATATTTGTGCTTTTCCTCTCTCTCTCTCTCTCTTTATGCAAAGCTTTATTATTTTTCTTTGAGGTTACCCTGTGATATGTTTTTTTCTTCCCAAGTTTTAAAACATCTGTTTTATCTCCCAATTGTCTTGGCTTCCTCACCATTTAGAAGTTCTGTGACTACACTATTTATTTCCTCTTCCTGGTTTGTAGGTGTCCACATTTACCTACTGATGTCATTGGTTCCCTGTTCACAGTCTTGTGTGCTTATTTTACTTTGGATACTTCTATAACTAGGTTGGTTTCTAGGTTACGTCATCATGTGTGTTAATCTTTGGTTATTGTTTGCTGTTGTTAGTTCTTTGACAGAAGGACTCCCTTTAAGATATTTTGTAAGGTTCGTCTGGTTTTAATAAGCTCCCTTACTTCAGTTCAAACCCACCAGCCACTCCTCAGAAGGAAGATTGGGCAATCTACTTTTGTAGTGATACTGCCTTGGAAATCCAAGGAGGGGTCACTATGAGTTGAATCCAACTCGATGGCAGTGAGTTTTTTTTTTTTAGTTTACTTTCTGTTTATCTGGAAATCTCCTAATTTCACCCTCATATTTGATAGACAATTTTGCTGGATATATAATTCTTGGTTGGAAATTTTTTTTATTTCAGGGTTTCTTTGTATCATCCCATTGTCTTCTCACCTGCATTGTTTCTGCTGAGAAATCAGAGCTTAGTGTTGTTGGTTGTACAATACTAGACTTGTTCTGTCTTTTCCGTTAGCTTGTCCACATCCTTGGTTACTTCTGTCACACTCTTATCTCATCATCACCCATTTTTAAACATTTGTTCGGTACAATTCATATTTCTTGAATACATTAACAAACTTTTTATTTTATTACTACACTAGTTCACCACAAACTGGAAAAGAAGAAACAAGGGATGGGAAGAACCAAAAGGATGAAAAAAGGGAAACAGGAGCAAGGAAGAGAAAACAAAACACAAAATAAACCAAGAACCAGGGACTGAAAAGAAAAATAAAAGAAATACAAAAAACAAAGGAAGAAAGGAGGAAGATAAAAAGAATAATTTTAAAACATAACAAAGCTTTGGGGGACGGAGTTTGGAATAGCACTCAGGTTCTGACAGGGCACAGATTGGGATGGAATTCCTGCTGGTGAAGAAGGTGGGTGGAGGTGGGGAATGGGCACACCCCTGTTCATCAAGAGGGTGTGAGGTATAAGAGCAACAAGGGGAAGTTCACATCTTTCCAGTCGTCAAGGCTCCAGTGCTATCTCCTGTGCTGTCCCTGGCAAGTGGAAGTAAGAACACTACTGGCACACATTTAAAATGGCCATGTCCACCATCTGCAAACATTCAAAATGGCTGCTCCATCACGACAGCTTCCAGTAGTCCATAGGTCTATTTGTCTCCTTTCTTGCTGTTTTCCTTTCTTGTTGGCAGGCACCAATGCAGTCCTTGTCCTTGTAGCCCTTAGTGAGCAGAGCTGACTCTCGGGTTGCTATTGGGAACTATTCAAATGGTTGTAACCCCAGGACAGCCATCAGTCCACAGCTCTGTTTGTCTCCTCACTCACTGTTTCATTCAGGTTCTCCTACAAAACCAACAAACCAACAAGCAAACTCACTGCCATCAAGTCTATTCTGACTCATAGTGCCCCCATTTGGGTTTCTGACGTGGTAAACTTTTACAGAAAGAGATTGACCAGTGTTCCTTCTGTAGAGTGGCTGGTGTGTTTGAACCACCAACCTTCTGGTTATTGGTAAAGTGACTTAGGCACTATGGCACCAGAGCTCCTTAGGTTCTCTTACTAGTTGTATTCAATCCACTTCTTTATCCTGCCCTTCAAAGCTCAGGGTTCCAGGGTTGTCTTCTCTATTAGTTTTAATTGGTTTCTCATTGATTTGTAGCAGAAGAGCTGTCTTCCTTGTAGCTTGTCTGCTTATTCCACCATCTTGCCTGAACTCTCCAACTTCCAATTTTCCTACATTCTTACTTCATACATTCCGTGTTCTGATTATTAATGGATGTTTGTAGCTATTTTCATTTTGAGTTGGGCCACATTAGCAAATGGAGATGCCAAAAGTTTTATTCTACCCACATCATTAGTGTTGTCCCTACTTTGAGGAGGCAGTTCTTCCTCCGTTGTGTTTTGAGTGCCTTGCAACCTGAGAAGCTCATGTTCCAGTACTATATCAGACAATGTTTTCTGCTATCTATAAGGTTTTCTGTGGCCATTTTTTTTCTTCCCCCTGAAGTGGACCTGACCACATCCTTCTTCCTAGTCTGTCTTAGTGTGGAAGTTCTACTGAAACCGGCCACCATGTGTGACTCTGCTCATATTTGAGTGGCCTATCTTCCTGCATTACAGCAACATGCAAGCCTCCACAGTACAACAAACTGAGAGACTTGCAGGAGAGTAAGATCTTAGTGGCCACATTTATCACATTAAAATGCAATCTGAGATTTACTTCTTATACTTTTCCACTACAAGTAGTCCCCTACTCATGATGGGGCTCTGTTCCAATGACTCTGTTGTAAATTGGTTCGATGTAGTTCTGATCTCTCACTTTCTTTTTTTTTTTTTCAAAGTTTCCATTATGACCTGCTTTATGACAATGTTTTGAACAGTAAATCATAACATTGAACATCTGAGAATGATAACATCAGCAAATTACCTGGTGCAACATAGGATATGGCACATGTTACTAATGATGAACTATAAAAAAAAAAAAGATGATCAGAAATGCTGGTTGTAAGTGACAGTTGTCATATGTCAAATACAGTGCAACTCAGAGACTACCTGTAATTTGTGAGCTTTTTGGAGGAAAAATCCAGACCTTTATAATATTGATTTCTCACCACCTCATAGAGTTCTTGGCACATAGGAAATGCCCTGTAAATATTTGTAAATATTTTTCCTAGTGATTTACCTATAACAACCATATGCTAATCCTTTCTCTCTAATGAGTAATAGTAATTTTTCTCTCTTATATTCTTATTATTCCATCCCATCACCCAAGTTCATTTTAAATCTTTGTATTTGGATAAAATCTTTTGGAAGGCCTACACTTTTGGCATCTCTTTCCTCCTGTTTTGGCTACTCCATGTGAGTACTTTATTCTAAGAATAAAATCTGTGAAAATCTGTGGGTGTGGCTAGGATAAATTTGGGAAAAATTGAAAAAAATCTGTTCAATTCACTGGCAATGAGAAAGAACTTATTAAAACCAAATTTAAAGTGACAATTTTCAAAAAGGATACGAAACATTTTTCATTTTAGATAGGTGTTACCTAGGTCTGGTGACTCTTCTATCTCATTACATCAGGTAAATTCTCAGATTCAATTTTATTTTTGACAAAAATGGTATGACTGGAGAAGGTAAGGATTGCAGTCTTACACAATGCACAATGATACTGGCTTATTAAAAATATATAACATAGGTTCAACCTTTGAAGAGGCCCCACCAGTCACTCCACAGAGAAAAATAAGGCAGTCTGCTTCTGTCAAGATTACAGGTTTGGAAACCCTATGGGGCAGTTCTACTCTGTCCTGTATGGACATTATGAGGTGAGATTCACCCAATAGCAAGGAATATCATGAAAAACTTGAGAAAGTGGGTGAAATCAATTTAGCTATTTAGTATTTATTCTACAGTGAAGAAAATAGAGTTCACATTACTTTGGTAAAAATATTTTGAAACAAGTATTTTTTAGGAGTGTAAATGAAATTCACTACTAAGTGATAAAAAACCAAAAATAACACATTGAGCCTTAAGCTACATAAGCAGTGAGACACACCTACTTTAAGAATAGATATGCGTACTGAATTTCTTATCACAGATCATTTTGTGAATTAAACTCTGACTTCTCATTTTTAGATCTCATTTGAACTGTTTCAACACTAATGGGTAAAAGTGCTGAACCAGCCTCATAGAGAGTGGTGTTCTTATTGTATATGACCTAGGTGGTGCTTTACACATTTTTATACCACAAAGCTGTTTCATTTGGGTGCTCATAGGAGCAGATTTTAGGACAGTTTCCTACTGCAAATAATTTGATAGGTGTAGGAAACATTGGCAGAGGAATGGGGAAGTGAGACAGGAAGAGAAGGGAGCCTTCAATGTACATTGTTGTTAGGTGCCATTTGAGTAGGCTCCAACTCAGAGTGAGCAAAACACTGTATGGTAGTGCACCAACCTCACAATCCTTGCTGTACTTGAGCCATGATTGCAGCCACTGTGTCAATTGATCTTGTTAAGGGTCTTTTCCTTTTTCTCTGACCCTCTACTTTGCCAAGCATGATATCCTTCTCCAGGGAATGGTCCCTTCTAACAACATGACCAAAGTAGGTGAGACAAAATCTGGTCATTCTTGCTTCCAAGGAGCATTCAGGCTACACTTCCTCCAGGACAGATTTGTTCTTCTGGCAGTCCCTGATACTTTCAGTATTCTTCACCAACACCACAACTCAAAAGCATCAACTCTTCTTTGGTCTTCCTTATTTGTTGTCCAGCTTTCATATACATATGAGGTGACTGAAAATACTATGACTTGTGTCAGCCACACCTTAGCCTTCAAAGTGACATCTTTCCCTCTTAACACTTTAAAGTGGTCTTTTGCAGCAGATTTGCCCAGTGCTGCTTCCATGAGTATTGATTGTAGATCCAAGTAAAATGAAATCTTTGACACTTCAATCTTTTTTCCATTTATTGTGATGTTGCATTTGGTCCAGTTGTGAGGATTTTCATTTTCTTTATGTTGATGTGTAATTCCTACTGCAGACTGTAGTCCTTAATGTTCATCAGTAAATGCTTCAAGTCATCTTCACTTTCAGCAAGCAAGGTTGTGTCATCTGCACATTGCAGGTTGTTAATGAATCTTCCTCCAATCCTGATACCCTGTTCTTCTTCGTATAGTTGAGTTTCTTGTATTATTTGTTTAGCATACAGATTGAATAAATAAGGTAAAAGGACACACACTGTCCTTGATTTTAAACCATACAGTATCCTCTTGTTCTGTTTGAACAGCAGCCTCCTGGTCTAGGTAAAGGTTCCTCATGAGCACAATTAAGTGTTCTGGAATTCTCATTCTTTGCAATGTAATAAATTTGTTATGATCCACATAGTCAAATGATTTCGCATAGTCAATAGAACACAAGTAAACATCTTTCTGGTATTCTTTGCTTTCAGCCAAGATCCATCTGACATCCTCAATAATATCCCTTGTTCCATGTCCTCTTCTGAATCCAGCTTGTATTTCTGAAAGTTCTCTGTCAATATACTGCTGCAACTGTTTTTTAATTATCTACAGCAAGATTTTACTTGTGTGTGATATTAATGATATTGTTTGATAATTTTCACATTCTGTTTGATCACCTTTCTTTGAGATGCATAGAAATATTGATCTCTTCTAGTCAGTTGTCCAGGTAGCTTTATTACAAATTAATTGGAATAGATGAGTAAGTGCCTCCAGTGTAGCATCTGTTTGTTGAAACATCTCAGTGGGTATTCCGTCAATTCCTGGAGCCTAGTTTTTTGGCAATTCCTTCAGCAAAGTTTGACTTCTTCCTTCAATACCACTGGCTCTTGATCATATGCCATCTCCTGAAGTAGTTGAACATCAAACATTAACCAATTCTTTTTGTACAGTGACTCTGTGTATTCCTTCCATCTTCTTTTGATGCTTCCTGTATCATTCAATATTGCAACTCAAGGGTTTAATTTTTTCTTCAGTTTTTTCAGCTTGAGAAATGCCAAGTGTGCTCTTTCCTTTTGATTTTCTAATTCAAGGTCTTCGGATATTTCATAATAATTGAGTTTGTCTTCTTGAGCTGCTCTTTGAAATCTTCTGATCAGCTCTTTTACTTTGTCGTTACTTCCAATTACTTTAGCTACTCTCCATTCAAGAGCAAGCTTCAAAGTCTCTTCTGACATCTGTTTTGGTCTCTTCTATCGTTCCTGGGTTATTAATGATCTTTTGCTTTTTTGGAGTTCAATACATCAAATTCTTCACATGGCCTCTAAATTCAGGTGTAATATACTCAAGATCACATTTTGTCTCCCATGGACTTATTTTAATTTTCTTCAGCTTCAGCATGAACTTGCATATGAGCAATTGATAGCTTTTTCCACAGTCAGCTCCTGGTCTTGTTTCAGTTGAAGATATTGAGCTTCTCCATTGCCTCTTTCCACAGATGTAGTCAGCCTGATTCCTGTGTATTCCATCTGGTGAGGTCCATGTGTATAGCGACCATTTATGTTGTTGCAAAAAAGTATTTGCAATGAATAAGTAATTGGTCTTGCAAAATTCTATCATGCAATATCCAGCGTTATTTTTATCGCAAAGGCCATATTTTCCAACTGTCACCGATTCTTCTTTGTTTCTAGCTTTTCACATTCCAATCACCAGTAATAATCAATACATTGTGATTGCACATTTGGTCAATTTTACACTGCAGAAGTTGGTAAATATCTTCAGTTTCTTCATCTTTGGCTCTAGTGGTTGATATGTAAATTTGAATAATAGTGGTATTAACTGGTCTTCCTTGGAGGCTTGTGGATATTATCCTATCACTGACAGCATTGTGCTGCAGGATGGATCTTGAAACATTCTTTGTGATGATGAGTGCGATGCCATTCCTCTTCAATTTGTCATTCCCAGCATAGTAGATCATATGATGGTCTGATTTCCGATGGCCAATACCAGTCAATTTTAGCTCAGTAATGCCTAGGATATTGATCTTTATGCATTCCATTTCATTTTTGACAACTTCCAATTTTCCTATATTCACATTTCACGTTTAATTATTAATGGATGTTTGCATCTATTTCTTCCCATGTTGAGTTGTGCCCCATTAGCAAATGGAGATTCCAAAAACTTTACTCTATGTCATTAAGGTCCACTCTATTTTTTGGAGGCAGTTTTTTCTAGTTGTATTTTGAGTACCTTTGGACCTGAGGGGGTCATCTTCTGGCACTATATCAGACAATGTTTCAGAGCTATCCATAAACTTTTCCAGTAATATATCAGACATTATTTCACTGCTATTCATAAGGTTTTCACTGGCCAATTCTTTGAGAAGTGGATGGCCCCATCCTTCCCAGTCTTTTTCAGTCTGGAAGCTCTGCTGAAACCTGTCCACCATGGTTGACCCTGCTGATATTTAAAAACCTTGTGACATAGCCTTCAGCCTCACAGAAACATGCAAGCCACCACAGTACAACAAACTGACCAAAGAGTGAGGTACAACACACATTAATAAACCAGTTATTATTAAAGGCTGCTAGTACTTGATTCCAGAGAGAAATCTAGGAAATGGTGTTGAATATAAACCTCATAGACCTCTATCTCTATCTATCTATTTAATCTATCTAATCTATCTCTCCTCTTTCTATCTTTTTTATGTCTATCTGCCTACCTAACTAGCTGTCTAGCAATCATCTGCCTAATCTAGCCGTCAATGCCTATAGAAGCAGCAGTCAAGAAACCAAATGAAATATTGTATTGGGAAAATCTGCTGCAAAAGACTTCTTTAAATTTATAAAAAGCACAGATGTCACTTTGAAGACTAAGGTGTGCCTGACTCAAGACATGGCATTTTCAATTACCTCATATGCCTCATATGTGAAAGCTGGACAACAAATAAGAAAGACAGAAGAATTGATGCATTTAAATTGTGGTGTTAAAGAATATTGAATATATAATGAACTGTCAGAACAACAAACAAACCTGTCTTGGAAAAAGTACTGATGAAATGCTGTTTAGAGCCAAGATGGTGAGACTTCATCTCTCATACTTTGGTCATATGACCAAGAGGGAACAGTCCTTGGAGCAAGATATCATGTGTGGTAAAATAGTGGGTCAGTGAAAATGAGGAAGATCCTCAACTATGTGGATTTACATAGTGGCTGGAACAATATATACAGCAATATTGTGAGAATGGCACAGGACTGGGCAGTGTTTCATTCTGTTGTACAGTGTTTTGTTAGGTTGCTGTGAGTCAGAACTGAGATGATGGCACCAAACAACATACCTGTGGTTATAATCCCATTTGGTTATGGATTTATTTGTTATGATAATGAGGCCATATTACTGTAGATGTGTCTGAGTCAATCTCTTTTGAGATATAAAAAGAGCACACTAGGCATAGAGAAGTAAGTGGAGATAGAGAAAAGTAGATGCCATGCCACACAGAGATCACCAAGGAAATAAAGAACAAGGACCATCCCCCAGAGCCAGGAGGGAAAGAAAGCCCTGTCATATAGCTCTGAATTCAGACTTCTGACCTTCTAAATTGTGACAAAATAAATTTCTATTTGTTAAAGGCACCCACTTGCAGTATTTCTGTTATAGTGGCACTAGATAACTAAGATAGTATGTTATTTTCCTATGCTAGTCATTTGTTATTTGAAGGCTGCTCCAGAGAGTTTAACTCCAGGAACTCCTGGCCTGCTAGTTGTTCAGGCAGACTCACAGCAGTCCTATAGGACAGAGTACAACTGTCCACAGGGTTTCCAAAGTTGTAGTCTTTGACTACACAGACTGCCACATCTTTCCACCACAGAGTGGCTGGTGGGTTTGAACTGCCAAACTGTTGGTTAGCCGAAAAGTGCTTAAACCACTATGCCACTAAGTAGATAAATCAAAGTTGGACTGGTAGAGCAAAGTGGGCCCATAGGCACTGAGGCCACCAGCATAAGTTATTACATGTAAAAGACCTATTCAGACACTAACTATAGAAGCCATTGTATTTCTGAAAGGACATTCCTATGCTACTCACTGGGAGTGCGAAATAGTTTTAAAGTTTTGTGCTTTAAGGTACAGGTAAATGTAAACTGCATTTGCTTCAAAATGTAT
>NW_006921913.1:2444097-2444648 GCF_000298275.1 Orycteropus afer afer
ATATATTGCTTTAGGTACAAGTTTACAGAGTAGAGTTTGTTTTCCATTCAACATTTCATGTACATTTGGTTTCACTTCCCAGTTACCATCCCCAACCCTAACCCAGTCTCCTCTCCTCCCTGCCCAGTAACCCCCACCCCATGCCCCTCATAGTTATGCACTCCTGTGGATCTTACATTTCCTCCGTGAGAATGTTGCCCCTGTGGTGCCCTGTGGTCGATTGCTCCAAGGGATGCATCTCCATAGAGTATATGGGTGCATCACCCTGGGTTCAGTGGTTTGCATGTACATCTTATCCAAAAAATCTTTTTTAAGAAAGGAAATGTCTTAGCCTGGATTCCATTGAAAGCAGAATCTAAGACAAGTGTTGCATTCAAGTAGCTTATTTGAAGAGTGATTCCAGGGGTCAGGAATGAAGGGATAAGAGATGACATATGGAAGAAAAGAAAGCCAACATGTTGTTGTTGTTGTTGTTAAGTGCCGTCCAGTCGTTTCCGACTCATAGCGACCCCATGCACAGCAGAACGAAACACTGCCCGATCCCGCGCCAG
>NW_006921913.1:2445228-2486384 GCF_000298275.1 Orycteropus afer afer
TCAGTAGGTGCCTTAAGTCATCCTCACTTTCAGCAAGCAAAGTTGTATCATCTGCATATCTCAGGTTGTTAATGATTCTTCCTCCAATAGCCAACATAAGGACAAGTTATGTGTTGTGGGTTGACTGGTGGTTAATCTTTCTGGGAACTTCTGAAGAGCCTATGAAATAACTTTCAGAACTGTACAACCAAGGACTGAGAGTTGGACCCATTTATTCTTCTTCTGTTCTCCCAAGGGCCAATGGTAGTCTCATAGATATTAATAATGCTCCTCCCAGTTGGTGCATGTCTGAGTGACTGTCAGGTTCAGAAAAACCCTAGGTCCGGAAGCAACGGGAAACATGGGGCTCTGCCAGATAACACTTTTTGGGAAGCTGGTGGGAGCCTGCATAGAATAGGTTGCTGTGAGAGTGGCTGAAATAAGGGTTGGGCTAGGAAGATGTATCATGGTGCATAAGAAATGACAATACAGTAAAGCTTTAGGAACATTTCACTAGAGATTGGGTATGTTGAGAAGCATACACTAGGGTGATGTGAAGAGCTATTGACACAGTACTCCTTTCCCAAGATCCAGTACTTCTTTGCTGAGTCCAGATGTTTCTTGGTAGCACCCTGTCAAAAATGCATTCTCCCTTTCCTTTCATAATTAGCTATTAATTTTATATTGTTATATAAATTTAATTTGTTAGTCTTTCAAAATTATTTATTGAGATTGTAACAATTAGGAACATTTCTGATCTATTAATAAAGATCCAAAATATAAAAATCATTTACATTCCTTTAAAACATAAAACTCCATTAATACTATGACAACATGCAGGCATACCTCAGAGATACTGAGGGTTTCATTCCAGATCACTGTAATAAAGCAAGTATCACAATAAATTAATGTTTTGATTTTCCAGTGCATACAAAAGTTATGAGGAGCTCTGGTAGCATAGTGCCTAAGGCACTTGACTGGTAACCAGAAGGCTGGTGGTTCAAACCCCTTAGCCACTCCTCGGAAGGAAGGTTGGGCAATCTACTTCTGTAGTAATACTACCTCTGAAACTAAGGAGGGGTCACTATGAGTCGGAGCCAACTCGATGACATATAAAAACAGCAACAACAACAACAAAAGTTATGTTTACACTGTACTGTAGTCTATCAAGAGTGCAATAGCATTACAAAAAAGTTTGAAATATTGTGAGAATTACTGAAATATGACACAAAGACATGAAGTGAGCACATGCTGTTGGAAAAATGGTGCCAATAGACTTGCTTGATGTAGGATTACCACAAATCTTCAATTTGTAAAAAAATATGCAGTATCTGCAAAGTGCAGTAAAGCGAAGCATAATAAAACTAGGTATACCTGTATAGGTATATGTTTCACAAAACAAAACAGAAGTGTAATTACTTTGAATTCATCCTCAATTTGACTTTATTCTCACCACAGTCCACTTCTTTCACAGGTATTCTTCAAAATGGAGACCTGCTTTTCTAGTATTCTTGTAAAGGAGAGGTGCTGAGGAAGAGTTCTGCTTGGCCAGGACAGCCCCCTCCATCCACACACTCAAAAGGAATTGGGAGAATCATTTATTAGATAAGTATTTAATATTTACAAAGTAATCGATATTACATCAGCCACTGCTGCTCACCCTTATGAAGTACGCTGGCATGACATTGGACCTGCAGGAAATGGAAGAAAAGGCTTTCATTAAAGGATGCTTTCTTTTATTATACAGAGAAATTGAAATGAATATAAATAAACTCTTAGATATTTGATTTATTCATCTGATTTTATTGGTTTAAATACATTCTGTATTCCATTACAGCAATTACCAAAGTCTGTTAAAAATCAAGATTCTAGAAAGAGTTTTCATCTAGTGTGATTCTGAGACAGAGATGCTGGTTTTATTTTTCTAAAAAAATCATTTCAGATAATTATTACTGCTGAATCGTAATGAAGAGAATTAGGAAACATACCTTTACTTGTGCTTCGAATCAGAAAGTATATAGAATTTCCTCATCCGTAAAATAGCTATAATAATTGTGTCTTTGGTTTACTATTTGTAATGAGATTAGAGCAGTGCTTGGCACATGGTAAACTGTTGGCAAGTGTTGATTATTGTTATTAAGTTTATGTACTACTATCTTGTGGGGTTTTCAGATGCTTTTCTAAATTTGGCTTAAAGACACTTCTTTAATTGCAATCAAAGCAAACATTTATAAAATTGATGGTTCAATATGAAGGAATTTTAATCTAATAGTTTATATTTTTCTCAATGACTTTGAGGCACTTCCTCAACTGAGAGGGCAGAGAGAAGGTTTGAGGAAAAAGTAAGATTGCCTTGGAAAGAGGAAAATGACTTACTTAGGAAGATTGTAAGATAACTGGGCACTGGTGACTGACTGATCATCTTAGAGTTGTTATCATGAAGTTAAGGTGAAGCCAATAAGCCCAAATGTATGATATTTGCAAGAAATATCCAATATCCAGCTGCAGTGTGGAAGACACAGAGAAGGAAGAGTAACCTAGTGTTCTCTGCCCCCCGCCCAGTTAAGTACAATGGAAAGAAAGGATAAGAAATTTGAAGGTGTTTCTGAGATCATGATCATAGTCACAGATGATGGAATCTAGGTTGAATGAGAAGGAATGGGAAAACAAGAAGAGAATTTTTTGTGTGTGTGTGTGTGAAAAAGTATAAAGCCATGGGTTGGAGATCACAGTGAAGTAGAAGAATTAATAAAGTAGACATTCTAAAGAGTGACTGAGCCAGAATAAGAGGATTAGGGAGTAGGATGTTAAAATGGAGATTTTGATGGTGATGCATTTACTGCTTGAGGCTGCAATAACAAAATACTACAAAGTGAGTGGCTTTGAAATAGAGATATTTACTTATTCATAGTTATGGAAGCAAGAATTCCAAACGAGGGTCTCAGCCATATGGATTTCCTCTGATGACTTTGGGACAGGAAATTTTTCCATGCTTTTCTCTGGCCAGCAGTCCTTCCTATTCCTGTGCAACTTTTAAATGTATCTGCCTCTGTTGTGACATGACATCTGCCTTCTCTCTGTTTATGTTTCCGTGTGTATTCATCCCTTTTATAAGATAACAGCCATATAGGATCACGATACAGCCTATTTGATATGATTAAGTTAAACTGACAGTATCTTCAAAAAAAGACCCTATTTCTAAATATGGTCACATTCATAGATACAGGGGTTAGGACTTCAGCATATCTTTTTTTAGAGACATACTTCATAACACTGATGATAATGAGGTCTACCTAAGGCTGAAGAAAAGTGTTTGAAAATGAAATCAAAGGACTGATAAAACAGGGTTATTGATGAATTGATGAGTCATCTATGTGGTTGTTGAAGTCCTTAGGAATGATTAATTCAGCTGGGGTATAAAAAATGTGGGGAATCATTGGGGGATTTCTAGGGCAATTGGCATAACATAGTTTATAAAGAATATGTTCTATGTAATACTTTGGTGAGTAATGTCTGGGGTCTTAAAAACTTGCGAGTGTCCATCTAAGATACAATTATCATTCTCATCCCATCTTCCCATCTGAAGCAAAGAAAATGAAGACAACAGATGCTACAAGGAAACAATTTGTCCAAAGAACTAACGGACCATATGAACCACAGCTTCCATTATCCTGAGACCAGAGAACTAGATGGTGCCCAGCTTCCAACACCAACTGCTCTCACTAAGATCACAATAGAGTGTCTCAGACAGAGTGGAGTAAAATATAGAACAAAATTCAGTTTACAAAAATGACCAGACTTATTGGTCTGACAGAGGCTGGAGGAACCCCTGTAACTATGGCCCCTATACACACTTCTAACTAAAAAATGAAGCCATTCTTGAGGTTCACCTTTCAGTCAAATATCAGGTCTATAAAACAAGCAGTAACACCTATGAGAAAACATACTTCTTAGGACACTCAAGTATATGAGAACAAATGGGAAACACTTGCTCAAAAGCAAAAATGATAAGGGTGGGAAGAACAGGAAAATGTCAATGTCCCCCCAAATTTTCTGAATGGTAAACTAATTTGCTCTGTAAACTTTCACTTAAAGCACACAAATAAGAGTTAAAATCAATCAATCAATCAATAAAAAACAATGTGGGGAGTCAGTAGCAATGTCTTCAATAAATGGAAGGTCCATACCAACAAGGTCCATAGAAGAGAACAACACAATGGTATAGCAAGATAGCATAGGTTTCAAAATTGAAAACTTTTGAAAAAATAAATGGTTTTGAAGCAACAATCTGGAGCAAAGAGAATGTCAGTCTCTTCTCCTGTCTCCGAGACAACTACAGAAAATAGGTTCACATAAATATAAAAAGTAAGATGACAGAGAAAAGGTAAGTATATTGGTGACTTTGTTGATTATAGAGCTGAAGTTGAGAAGCCATGGTGAGTGGCTGAGGGAAGTGGTCAGTAGTAGATGTATCATAAGATGTCAATTCTGCTAATACAGATGTTTTGGAAGACTTGGATTTTTGGTAGTTCTCTTCTCTCTCTAAGAATCTCTGGTGGCCCAATAGTTAAAGCATTTGGCTACTAAGCAAAATGTCAGAGGTTTGAACCCACCAGCAGTTCCATGGCATAAAAATGAGGCAGTGCACTTCTGTGAAGATTTACAGCCTTGGAAACCCTATGGGGGTAGTTCTATTCTGTCCTATAGGGTTGCTATGAGTCAGAATTGACTTGATGACAGTGGATTTGGTTTTCTTCTCTATCTTGCCAACTGTTGTCTTCTGAGAGCCCATGAGGTGATGGAAGACATAAACATGGCATGGCCCAGCTGTTAGACACTGACATACCTACAGAGAAAATTTATGCTAAAGCCATGCTGTAACATAGAAGAATTGCATACATATTTAAAATGTCTGAATTATCATTTGCATATATTATGAAATTATAGAATAATACAATTTTAGGCTGAGTCTCATAGAATTATCCTATGGAGAATCGGTTTTTAGGTTGGATAAGACTTGGAAATTTCTCTCTCTACCAAGATGAATTGAGTAGAACTTTAGAGAATGAAATTTTCACCTTAGGCAGGAGAACACATTTATAGTAATTGGTTATAGGCATTTTTCAGATTGTATTATAGAGGGTAAAATATCTCTTTAGGACACAGTGGAGGAGGACTTTTATTTGAATCTGAATTCTGAGTAATTGCAGACATGTTAGTTGTTGCCGAATCAACTCTGACTCATTGTGCCCCCATGTGTTCAGAGTAGAACTGTGTTTCTACAGGGTTTTCAAGGCTGTGAACTTTCTGAAGCAGATCGCCAGGCCTGCCTTCTGAGGTGCTTCTGGGTGGGTTTGAATTGAGAATCCTTCAATTAGTAGTCTAGTGTTTAACTGTGCCACCCAGGCTGTGTTAGAGCTCTCATACAAGAAATTGGCCAGAACAGCATGTACTTAAATGGAAAAGAATAGCTTAGAAGAAAGTCACAATAAGAGAGAGAAGAAAACAAAGACAAGAGACTAAGGATATCATTAATTCTTAGTGAAGGGATTTAATGTTAGAAACTCATTATTTGTAGATTGTTGTATGTAATTTTTCTAATGGACAAATAGTAAACTTTTAAATCATGATTTCAGAGTGTTGGGTTCACTTAGTCTCAACCATTTATTTATTTTTATTATGTATTTATTTTTTCCCTCCTTATGTTCTGAGACAAAGAATATCTCCTGGTGTTGTTAAATATAGGTATCTGGACTGAGTTGAACTTAGATGACAATCGCAAGCAAGAGTCTGGAACTCAAAATGGGCTAACCAGGTAAGAAGTGCCATTTTTAGAGTGTTGTTTTAATAAGGCTTATTCCTGTCTGGGTTGACTGCATTTTACATATGCAATCACCAGCCTGTGAGTATGAAGAGTTATTGCCATGACAACCAGGACTGACTGACTTGCCTTTGGAAATGGTAATGATTCAAGTACGTTTGTAGATAATACCTATGATTCTTATGACTTTCTAGAAGGTCATACAATTTTGGCAAATGATCCCCAGTGGTGTGGAGAGACTACTAGATTAGAAAACAATGTGAGCTAAATTTTAGTTATTCCCCTCCATCAACTTCGGGTAAAACTCAACATATTGGGTTTCAGTTTCCTTGACCATTTAATAGGAATCTATTGTCTAGATTATAGAATCTTTAAAGTTTCTTACTCTTCTGAACTTCTATGATTCCATACATCTATATGTTCATGAATAAGTAGAGCAGAATAGTCTATCCACTCACTCCATGATTCTACCATTACTTTTTAACACTTTATGAATACTTGTTTTATCTAACATTTAGAACCAAAAAAAAAAAAAAAAAAAAAAAACCCACACACAAAAAACAAACTTGGTGCCTTCAAGTCAGACCTGATTCATAGTGACCCCTTCTTGGGTTTCCCAGGTGGTATCACTATGGAAGTAGATTTCCCAACCTTCCTTCAGAGGAGTGGCTGGTGGATTTGAACCGCCAGCCTTCTCTGGTTAGCAGTCAAATGCCTTAGGCACTTCGCCACCTTTAGAACCAGTGTGACACATAAAGAAAACAAATTTCATAATTTTGTGATTTTTGCCCCAGCTTACTCTCCAGACTTTGATTTTTTAAAACATTCAAAACTCCTGGAGTTTAAAAATTTTCCATGAAGAAAGACAATTCTAAGAATGTTTTGAGCAATTATGGCTTTTTTTGGGATGCAAGTATAATTTTTCAAGGTAATGGATTTAAATGGCTCAACTCTCATTTGATACACATATGTACAGTAGAATTATTTTTTAAAAAACATCAAAGTAAGAACTTCAACCAGCAGTTGATTACTTTGATTACTGCTCGCAATAGAAATATGAACTAACTCTGCTTTGTGAATTTGTTCTTTGTTCTTCCTGGCTGTGTGTAGTGGCTGGCAATCCATTTTAGCTATCATTTCTATAAGTTATCCAACTCCTGATTTTTGTGTAACATAAAGCAATGTTTCATAATGAATAGTTTTGTCTGTTCGTGTTCAAGTGCCCTATCTCTTTCATCATTTGAAAAGTGAGCTGTGATAGTATGGTTTCAATTGTCAGATGTCTTTTTCTTTCTTTCTTCTTCTTTTTTAATAGATTGACCTACATTTAGATGTTTTCCTACTCAAAGGACTTTGAGGGAACTTTTCCATAATACTTAGTCATTGCCCTTTTCACAGTCCCCTTTCTCCTCAGCTTCTAATTAGGCTTCAGTTAATGGAGTCATCATTTCTTTGTTATGGAAGTACACAATCCTAACTTGTGGATTACCTGATATAAAAGCCCAAATATCAGATTGCTCCTTTTAATTCATCTTTCCATTATTCCTTTGTCAGATAAAGAGTTGTTTTAGGTTTGCTTTTTCACTTGGGACTTTCTTATCCTTTTCATATGTATTTCCTACTCTTTCTATGCTCTGACATTCACTAATTTCTTTCATCATGTCTTTTAATATTTCCATTTCCATTCCTTTAAATATTCCTAGACTTTCATCTGTGTTCATATGCTTATCTTAGCCTGTCTTTCCTCATTTTACTTATAAGCTCTTGCTGGTTCCACGGGCATTCAGACTATTTTGTTGCACAGGGTCCCATAATTAGAAGGACCCCATATGTAGTTTAATGCTCTGCTGCTGCCATCCTGAAATTTTCAAAGAATTTTGAAAATTTTTCATTTTGCACTGAGCCCCACACTTTATGTAGCTGGTCCTGATTGTGGCTAATTATCTTCCTTCTAGTTTGGTAGGTGCTTTTCATTTTAGTTCATCTCTACTTCTTTTTCATTCCTCATCATATTTTTTTCGTTTATTGCCTTCCTGTGCTGCATCATTTTGACTGCTATTTTAATGTAGCTATATTTAACTCTGTTTCTTTTTCATGTCCTTCAGGAACATTTAGCTTTATAGAAAAATTGCATATGGTGAACTCTTGATTAGTCACCCTAAGTAAGACAAAAAGAAGTGAAAGAATCCATGAAGCTTACAATTCACATAGGGAACAATCATTGCAGAAAACATTGTGGGTTTTTTACCTTTAGGAGATTTACGTTTTGTATTTATGTTTGCTGAGGTTAATTGGTCTAAACTCCCTGAATGTCCAATAATTGGTGATGGAGGGAGCCTGCTGAGTGGCAGAGGTTAGCCAATCTGAGGCTTAATATTCTCTCCTAATAATGGAGACTAATTATTCTTATCTGGTAGCATAGAGGCTAAGGCACTTGACTGCTAACCAGAAGGCTGGCGGTTCAAACCCACCAGCCACTCCTCGGAAGGAAGATGGGGCAATCTACTTCTGTAGTGATACTGCCTCAGAAACCCAAGGAGGGGTCACTATGAGTTGGGTCCGACTAGATGGCACACAACAACAACAACAACAAATTATTCTTATATTTCTTGGATTCAGACACATTAAAAATGAATTATTTTTGACTTTTATAAGTTTTTCTAAGGGGGTAAATAGGATGTAGAGCTGTTTCTAATGATAATCAAACAACTTTTCTGGTTTTGACATATCAAGTGGCCTATTCTCATCTTTTTACCTAGTGATTGTCTGAGTCATTTTACTGAATTGTGTTCTTGGAAACATTTAAATAGTACCAAAGTGTGATGTGCCCTCAGGTTGACCCAGCTGCCCAGGATAAGTTATTTTATCTTTAAACAAACACTTTTATATCAGTTATTAGGTACCAGACACTATTCTAAGCACTTTAAAAATACTAATTTTGAATTAGTTTGAATTAACTTGATGGCAATGGGTTTGGTTTTGGTTTTAATCTTAATGGAAGCAGATTGTCAGGACTTTCTTCCTGTTACCACAAGGTTGGTTCAAACCACCGACCTTTAAGTTAGCAGTTGTGTGCAAATGATTTGCACCACCTGGGAAACTTAATCCTATGACTTGTTGTTAGGTGTCATTGAATAGGCTCTGATTCATAGCGACCCTATGTAAAACAGAAAGAACTACTGCCTAGTCCTGTGCCAGCCTCAGAATCCTTGCTATTCCTGAGCTCATCGCTGTAGCCACTGTGTCAAACGATCCCGCTGAGGGCCTTCCCCTTTTTCATTGACCCTCCATTTTACCAAGCACAATATCCTTCTCCAGGCAATGGTCACTTCTGACAACATGACCGAAGTAGGTAAGACAAAGTCCAGTCATTCTTGCTCCCGATGAGAATTCCAGCTATACTTTTTCCAGGACAGATTTGTTAGTTTTTTGGCAGTCTATGATACCGTCAGTATTCTTCGCTAACATCACAACTCAAAAGCATCAACTCTTTTTCTGTCTTCCTTATTCATTGTCCAGCTTTCACATGCACATGAAGTGATTGAAATGCCATGGTTTGGGTTAGGCACACCTTAGCCTTCAAAGAGATGTCTTTGCTCTTCAGCACTTGAAAGTCTTTTTTTTCTTTTTTTTTTCCTTGAAAGTCTTTTGCAGCAGATTTACTCAGTGCAATATGTCATCTGATGTCCTCACTGCTGCTTCCATTGGTGTTGATTGTGGAACCAAGTTATATGAAATCTTTAACAACTTCAATCTTTTCTTCATTGATTGTGATGCTGCTTATTGGTTCAGTTGTGAGGATTTTAATTTTCTTTAGGTTAAGATGTAATCCATATTGCAGACTATAGTCTTTAATTTTCATCAGTTAATGCTTCAAGTGATTCTCACTTTCAGCAAGCAAAGTTATGTCATCTGCATATCTCAGGTTGTTAACGAGTCTTCCTCCAATTCTGATGCCATGTTCTTCTTCATATAGTCCAGCTTCTCGAATTATTTGCTCAGCACACAGATTGAATAAGTGTGGCGAAAGGATACAACCCTGATGCACTCCCTTCTTGATTTTTAAACCATGTGGTATCCCCTTGTTCTGTCAGAATGACAGCCTCCTGGTCGATGTACAGGTTCTTTATGAGCAAAATCAAGTGTTCTGGAATTCCTATTCCTCTCAATGTTATCCATAATTTGTTATGATCCACACAATTGAATGTTTTTTGCACAGTCAGTGAAACACAAGTAAACATGTTTCTGGTATTCTTTGCTTCGAGCCAAGATTCATCTGCCATCAGCAATGATGTCCCTTGTTCCAAGTCCTCCTATGACTTAATACTATTAATTATTCCCATTCTGTAGTTGGAGAAGGAGTCCCTTGGTAGCACAAACTGTTGAGTACTCAACTATTAAGTGAAAGGTTAGTGGTTTGAACCCACCTAGAATTTCCTCAGAAGTAAAGCCTGGTGGTCTGCTTCTGAAAGGTCACTGCGTTGGAAATTTTATGGAGCACAGTTTCTACTTTGAAACACATGAGGTCACCATGAGTTGGCATTGAATAGGTACAACTTTTTTTTTTTTAATAGTTGAAATTGTGGCATAATTAAATAATAGAATTTCCCCAAAGGCACAGCTATTGAGAGCTAACACAAAGATTTGAACACATGCAATGTAACTCAAGTTGTGTGCCTATCCTCTATGCCATGCTGCTGTTTGAATATATGATCTGTTTAATTTTATACATTCAACCCTAGGTAGAGTTAGAAGCCTAGATGACTGACAGAACAGAGCCTTATCATAGAAAAAGACTTTCTAAAATTATCTGTTAAATTTATCTTCAGTTGAAATTACATGATAACAATGTACATGAATATGTAAACAAACAAACCTAGATACTAAAAATTCATGTGACTCTAAAGCAGAAATATCTGAAATGATATCCTGGATCTTACTGAGACAAATACTTGACAGCATATTTTTGGGAACTATCATTAAAGAGATGCTTCACTAACTGTCACAATTCCTTTTGGAAACTTGTGATCACAACTGGTGACTTGACTGACATCTTTTATCTGTTGCCATACTTTTTCTCCAGGCTAGACATTACAGAGTGTGAAGTTAGATGGCCAATCAATGTGCCGCATCAGAATCAATAGATCTTGGCAAGCATTCCATTAGGCTCAGGAGTATTTCCATTTCTTAGTCCTGTCTGGGGTTTGCACATTCTTTCATGAAAAAAGAGAATTTGGGGATTATTTTCTCTATCTGTAGTTTCATGTGGACAAATGGATCCTCTATTATTGTAGAAATCCAGTCAATAAAACTGTCAGAATTTTTAAAACATTGACAGTAAAGACAAATTCAGAGTGCTTAATCTCTGTAGTAAGTTCTAGGTATGATATACAAGAAAGGTAAATGATATTTATAAGAAAGGGGCTTAAACTAGAAAGAAAAAGGTTAAAAATGTGAAAGGATAGAAACGGGTTCCAGACTTGACATTGGGTGACTTGGGTTCTTGGCCTGGTTTTATCACTAAGAATTCTGGGCAGTTAATGAAATCTCTCTGCAAAATGAGAACATTTAGCTTGACTATTCATTTGACTGTGTGGATCATAACAAATTAAGTATAACATTGTGAAGAATGGGAATTCCAGAGCAGTTAATTGTTCTCATAAGGAACCTGTACATAGACCAGGAGGCTGTTGTTCAAACAGAACAAGGGGATACTGCATAGTATAAAATCAGGAAGGGAGTGGGCCAGCTTGTATTTTTTCACCATACTTATTCAATCTGAGAAGCTGGACTATACAAAGAAGAACATGGCATCAGGATTGGAGAAAGACTCATTAACGGCCTGCCATATGCAGATGACACAACCTTGCTTGCTGAAAGTGAAGATGACTTGAAGCACTTACTGATGAAGATCAAAGAATATAGTCTGCAGTATGGATTGCACCTCAACATAAAGAAAACAAAAATCCTCACAATTGGACCAATAAGCAGCATCACGATAATTGGAGAAAAGATTGACGTTGTCAAAGATTTCATTTTCATCTACAATCAATACCCATGGAAGCAGCAGTCAAGAAATTTGGAAAATCTGCTGCAAAAGACCTCTTTCAAGTGTTGAAAAGCAAAGATATCACTCTGAAGACTAAGATATGCCTAAGCCAAGCCATGGTATTTCCAATCGCCTTATATGCATGTGAAAGCTGGACAATAAGTAAGGAAGATGGAAGAAGAGTTGATGCTTTTGAGTTGTGGTGTTGGAGAAGAATACAGAAAATACATGGTGCCTAAGGCATTTGACTGCTAACCAGAAGGCTGTGGTTCAAACCCACCAGCTGCTCTGCAGAAAGAAGATGGGGCAATCTACTTCTGTAAAGATTTATCACCTTGGAAACTCAAAGGGGGTTGCTCTGAGTCAGAATAGACTAGAAAGCAGTGAGTTCTATTTATTTATTTTTTTGGCGAGAGAAATGAACAAAAATGTCCTGGAAGAAGTGCAGCCGGAATGGTCTTTGGAAGCAAGAATAGCTAGACTTCATCTCACCTCTACTTTGTTCATGTTGTCAGAAGAGACTATTCCCTGGAGAAGGATATCATGCTTGGTAAAGCAGAGGGTCAGCAAAAAAGGTGAAGACCTTCAACAAGATGGATTGACACAGTGGCTGCAATGATAGGCTCAAGTACAGCAAGAATTGTGAGGATGGCACAATATAGAGCAGTGTTTTGTTCTGTTGTACATGGGGTCTCTATGAGTCAGAGCCAACTTGACAGCCCCTAACAACAATTGCCAGTGACCATAACAGACTTGAATTCAGAATTTCTGACTTTGAATAATTGTACTATATCAAGCACATTTCTATCCCAGGTGAATCAGCACCTATGGAATGCACATAATACATAATGGTATGAGCAATGGTATATGGTTACTGCTGTTTGTTAAGGAGTCCTGGTAGCTCAGTGGTTAAGCATTTGTTTGCTAAGCAAAAGATTGGTGATTTGAAGCCACTAGCTGCTGTGTGGCAGAAAGACCTCACAATCTACTTCCATAAAAATTTACACCCTTTGAAATTCTATGAGACAGTTCTACTCTGCCGTATAGGGTCGCTATGAATGAAAGTTGACTGGATGACAATGAGTACAATGGATACCCCTTTCTGAAGGTTGGGCAATCTACTTCTGTAGTGATGTTGTTGTTGTTGTTGTTGCTGTTTGCCGTCGAGTCGGCCCCGACTCATAGCGACCCCTCCTTGGGTTTCCGAGGCAGTATCACTACGGAAGTAGGATTGCCCAACCTTCCTTCCGAGGAGTGGCTGGTGGGTTTGAACCGCCAGCCTTCTGGTGAGCAGTAGTGATACCACTTCATAAACCCAAGGAGGGGTCCCTGTGAGTTGGATCTGACTCACTGCCCGTGAGTTTAGATGTCTCTTTTTCTTAGTTACTCTTAATCTCTTCTCCCTTACCCAATAGCAAGTCAGAACCCTTGTGTCAGCTCTACTTCTATCCTAGAATCCAGAGATTCTTTTCTCTGGTCTCTTTTCCTCAGTAAGCAGGCCAACTGGCCTGTGATGGGTACCTTTATCTGCTACATATTTTCTCTTAGAATCCTAGAAACTATGTTGTTGTTGTTGTTGTTGTGTGCCGTCAAGTCAGCCCCGACTCATAGCGACCCCTCCTTGGGTTTCCGAGGCAGTATCACTACGGAAGTAGGATTGCCCAACCTTCCTTCTGAGGAGTGGAATCTATACTCACTGAAATAAAACTTTCTATATGAGACAGTGTGATGCTAGTTGCTGTAATAGATAAATCCAACACCTCAGCAGCATTCCACAAACTCAGTATCATTCTTGATCCACTGATGGCTTTTGCTCAAATAGTAATTCAGATCTCAGGCTTCCTTCCATGCTGTGGTTCCATCATCTTCTTCACATATCTTTTGTTGTTGTTGTTGTTGTTATGTGCCGTCGAGTCGGACCCGACTCATAGTGACCCCTCCTTGGGTTTCCGAGGCAGTATCACTACGGAGGTAGATTGCCCCATCTTCTTTCCGAGGAGTGGCTGGTGGGTTTGAACCGCCAGCCTTCTGGTTAGTAGTCAATTGCCTTAGCCACTATGCTACCAGAGCTCCCCACATATCTTTTAAGGTCACTATATTTGTTTGCAGCAAGATAATGGAAGGGGAAAGAGCATGGCGTATCATGAGAGGAAGACTTTTAAGGGGCAAACCTGAAAATAATGTACATTGCTTTTGTTCACATTCCACTGGCTACATCCAAGGTGTCTGGACAATATATTCTAATTCTTTGGCTAGGAGGAAAAGTAAATTGGTTTGATAAACAGCTAGAAAATTGATTCTCAAAATTTATGATGCATCAGAATCACCTGGAATTCTTCTTAAAACACAATTTGCTGTCCCCTAGCCCGAGTTTCTGTTTCAGTAGGTGTGGAGTTGTTGTTGTTGTTACATGCTGTCAAGTCAGACCCAACTCATAGCGACTCCTCCTTGGGTTTCCAAGGGAGTATCACCATGGAAGTAGATTGCCCAACCTTCCTTCTGAGGAGCGGCTGGTGGGTTTGAACCACCAGCCTTCTGGTTAGCAGTCAAGTGCCTTAGGTACTATGCTACCAGAGCTCCTTAGGTGTGGAGTACAGACTGAGAATTTGCATTTCTCACAAGTTGTCAGAAGATGCTAATGCTACTGATCTAGGTATAATACTTTGAGAATAATTAAGCTTGTCATTCTTTGTCACACTTCCTAATCACATAATGCATGAATTGTATGTCTTGAGGAATTTCAATCCTTATTGAGGAAGGAGAAAGAAGAGCAATTGACAGAGTAACAGTTAATTTGGCTTGCAAGGACCTTGGCTTGCTCCATAACATAGGTGACCTCGGTTCTGGTCTTGGCTCCATTAAATTACTAGCATATATTTCAGCAGAATGGTTTAATTTGCAGAGTTTCATCTCATAGAACATTGTTTGCCATGCATTTTCTTCTGTAACTGTAAGAAGACTACCTCCTCCTTTAATTTCTTAGAAGAACGTTACGATACCTTTATTATCATGTTATAATTATGAAGCTCAACTCAGGCTCACTGCCATTGAGTCAATTCTGACTCATAGCAACCCTGTTAGTACTAGATGTAGCAGCACCAGCATGGAAAGTGTTAGTCCAAAACTGTAAATCTTTATGGAAGGAGATTGCCCCATCTTTCTTGTGCAGAGTGGATGGTGGGTTTGAACCAACGACGTTTTGTTAGCAGCCAAATGCCTTAACCACTACACCACCAGAACTCTTTGTAATTATGAAAGAATGTAAATTTTTCATTTAACCTTTAAGATTTATTTCTCTCAAGCATCTGCTTTTTTCAGTATTTACAAAGCTCTGCAAATGACAGGCGCATCCACAATGCAAAGAATAATCTTTCTGTTGGGCTGTTCCTGGGGTAGTGATTAGTAGCATCTCCGCTGAATATTTAACTTCTTCAAAATCGCTTATCTGTGCTGTGGATCAGAGAAAGATCTGGGTGAGCTGTCATTACTTTACATAATGAAGTTTTTCTTGCAGAAAAATGAGAATAACAAAATATGGATGAAAGAAGCCTAAGGTTGGGCTTTTGAAACATTACCCTTTCATGCTATTTTACCATTGTAAAATAATCTGAAACAAAAGCAACATAGTTGAGATCGAGGAGGGATTTTATGCAGATCAGTGAGGCTGATAGCTCACATTTTCTTGCAAAATGCTTAAGAATTTTCCTACGCAGACCCCTCCACAGTTGGTGATAAATAGTAAAGTGCCATAAAGAAAACAATTTCCCATTGTTCAAAACTGATTGATTTGGTAAGTGGGTTAGGTGTAGGAAAGGGTAGGGAGAGAAATCCTATTGTGCATAAGTTAATGTCAGAGAAAACAACCCAAATAATAGGTACAAATTCGTGCTTCTCATATAAATTTAAACTAATAAAACTATCACTGCAAAGGATTTATTTTTAATTTCATTTTTGCTATGTAGCAAATGGGCCCCAGAATTAGAAATATACTTTTAATATTTAGGTATGATGTCCAATCACTTTCCAAGAATATGTCTGTGGGAACAGACTTTGCCTGCTTCGCTGCGCTTAATCTCTCATTTCCCTCCTTTTTGAGTGGGTTAGTGTACCAGTGGAATCCTCTCCCCTATATATACTGAGTTTTCTAATGTGTGGGGGTATCTTTCCCTGCTTAGTGTAATAGGGAAAATTGCATTTGCTTATCTATCACAAATGAAAATCACCTGGGGAATATAGAGAGCATTTCCTATTCTGCTACCATTATTTCAGAAGCAATCAAATGCAGAGAAATGAAAGTCAAACACAGAGAAAAATGCTGACAGATTAGGCAATCTGCATGACTCTCTGGGACCATCATTATTTCAGTGTTCAAGAAGTTTGAAAGATGGTAAATTCCATCGCATGCAATCAATCATTCATCTCTTGTAGCAACAATTGTGGGGGAGGTAGTCCTTTGGAGATTAACTATGTGTATATTACTGCTTTTTGTTTGTTTCAAGGGATACTAAATTGTGTGTAACATTATATGGACATTCCTCGCCCATTAAAATATGGCTTCTAGATAATTTCCAAATTTTGGTATGCAGTACCAATCACCTGCGAATGATGAGGTCAAAGTAAAGACTCCAAGACACTAAGAGGAAGATGGGGCTTCAAACCATATCATTCTGGTTCGACTCTCTGTTGAGAAACTGCATTTCTACCCCAGATACTCTGAACCAGAATCTACATTTTCATATGATCCCTGGGTGATTCTTATAGATCTTATACATAAATATGTGTATATAACAATCACCTGGGAATCTTTTTAAAATGTAGATTAGAATTCGGTGTATCTGATATGGAAATGCACATTCTCAGCAGGGGTTCAAACTGGAATGAACCGGTTCAAAGCCTTGGAGCAATATGCTTGGCATTTTTTTTTCTTATAGAACATTTTGTCCTTTCATTCCAGACTTTAAAAATAGGTTTCTGTTTCCGTTTTATGCATTATTTTCTGCCTTTATAATCTGAAGGTGATTTTATTAATACAATAAATCTTGGTTGACTGATACTTTAGGAAGATGCTTTTTCTGGGTAAACTAAAAGCCTGACATGGTTCTTCCTGGTGTTCTTAAATATTTTATTAGCAGTCTCTCCTCCACCCTCTTCCTATGCATAGTCTCCTTCAGTTTAATGATATAAAGCAGGTGGTAGGGTTGTCAAAACTGTGTTTCCATTAGAAACAATCTCTGAGAATGTGGTGTGTTTTCTTCCTTATTTTTCTCATTATTAGGTTTCTCAGGCTTGAAAGGCCCATATGGCAGTTTGAAGAAAAATATATCCTGCTTGAAACCAGTGTTCTGAGAATGTTTAAGCCATAAAATCAAACATCATAGTTTTAACAATTTTTTGTTTTAAGCTTTCAGAATGTGGATTTTGGGTTCCTCTATTTTTCTTTATAACTTTGAATGAAGGCTGATTTCCAACACCTCTCTCCAGACATACCTTCTGTTAGTACTAGATGTAGCAGCACCAGCATGGAAAGTGTTAGTCTTGGAATGAGATTGAAGCAATGTTATGCATTAGTTTTGATGTTCTGAGAAAAAAGCTATTTAGTCCCTTTAAACTTCTACTAAGGAGCTCTGGTAGTGTAGTGGGTAAGGCCTTTGGCTGCTAACCAGAAGGTCAGTGGTTCAAACCCACTAGCTGCTCTGTGGGAGGAAGATGAGACAATCTACTTCTGTAAAGATTTACAGCCTTGGAAACTCAATGGGGGTCACTATGAGTCAGAATCGACTCAATGGCAGTGGGTTTGTAAATTTCTATTATTGTTGATTCACAAATTTTTTCATTTTTACTTCTATATATAGTCCACAGCCCCCAATAAAAATGAAGCTAGACATTCAAATTACTATTTAATGGAAAAAACTAGAAATAGTTTTCTCTTCTTCTAATTGTGGACAAGCGAAATCAAAAGAGAAAGAGATGTGGGAAAGTTATAATAGGGGATAGGGGATTTTAGGAACCTGCACCATAGAATGGGATAGAGGGAGAGCATTAATGAGAATGAGGAGAGGCTGCTCACTGTTTAATTTGAAATGAACTAAAAGCTCCTCTTCTTCCTCCTTTTAACCCTTTTATTGAAATGGCATATATATGTAGTAAAGTGATCATATAATATGCATACAGCTCAATGCATTTCCACAAATTAGCATACCATATAATGAACATCCAGGGGAAGAAACAGAATCTACCCCCACCCTAGAAGTCCTCTTTGCATTCCCTTCTAGTTACCACTCCTTTACTCCTTAGGGTGACCACCATCCTAACTTCTAACAGCATAGATATGCTTTGCCTGTTTTTATAATTTGATGTAAACAGAGTCATACAATACACACTCCTTGATCTGGTTTCTTTCACCAATATTGTGTCTGAGAGATTTATCCGTGTTTCACATTGTTTAAATCATTCATTTATCTTTTTAACTGCTTTAATTCACTGTTCGTAGTTATTAGTTCTTTAACTTGTACTTTGCTTTCCTCCTTTCAAATTGCTTCAGTGTCTCACAGAATGGGAGAATAATGTAGGCTAACTGATCAAAAGTAGAGGAGAGGTGCACTTGTGGACCCATATGTGTGTATTTAGTAGAAATAAAAGAAGTTCTTGATATCATTTCCCTTTTATTCCATTAATTTTAGATTTAAGTATTTGCATTTGGTTTTTAATGATTTACTGGTTAATTAAAAATCTTAATTACTCACTGAAAATCTAATAAACAATATTTAGTATGTAATTATGAAAATTAAATTCGATATAACCATGTTTCTTTTAAAATGATGCCAGGAAGTATCACCTATAAGAAACACTACACTTTTATGTCTTAAGGTCCACTATTTACTATTAGTGTTGACAGCATAGTATTTATGATTTGAAATATTTTAGGGGAGGAGCGTGGTAAGGAACAGGTGGTAGTACAACCAATGATCAAATATAATCAGAATTTTTTCTACATTCTGCTCAATCCTCCATCCCCACTCACCTTCCCTTATCCTTCACATCCATCCCACCTCATATTTTCTTACACTCATGTCTAGGATGAATTGGGAAAAATACTGCAATAACATTTATCTATGAAATATGATACAGTAATAAATACTTAATTTATTTATTTCTCCTTCTCTTTCCTCTCTCTTGATATTTCCCCACTGCAGTGTAGTAAATTACTTAGTATGGCATTTCTACCCATAAGTCATTGTAAACTCAGTGGTGGAATGAGCAACTGAGGAGCTCCTGATTGTAAATGTTATCCACCTGGGTTATTTCTGTTGGGCGTGGCACAATGCAATGTTATGGGAGGTTCACTCTCAGGTGCTTAGAATTCTGTTGTTATGATTGGTTGGTTGGCCACTCTGCCAAGCTCAAAAGGAGGCCTCCTAGAGGCAGTACTCTCTCTGACTGCTGGTTGAGGAAGACGTGCTGCTGAAAGAGACACGTGCTACGGAAAGAGACACATACTGCTGGGAAAGAGACGCAAGAGACACACATTGCTGAGTAAGACACCGAGGGACTTGCACAGCTGGGGGAGAGACTGTGAGAGACTTGGCTGAGAGACGGTGGGCTAGGAGAGAGACTGAGCATTTTTCCTGAACTTGAATTGTAGCCTGGTGCTTCCCTAATAAACTCCATAATCTGTGAGTTCTGTGTGGCCACTGCAGCGAATTATCGGACCCAGAAGAGAGGTGGTGGGTGCTTTGGGAGGAACGGTTGGAGAAAGGGCTGGAGGGAGGCAGCATGTCTGGCCTGGCAGGAATAGGCCTTGGGCTATTGATGGTGATTCTGTCTTCCTCTTGTGGGATTAGAGGAGGTTAGAACATGTGGCCTCCTTGCCCTTTTTGTATCCACCTAACATCAGATTCAGAAAAATTTTCCAAACTTAAAAGAGGGCTATGGATAATGTAATGTTTCTTTTTTAGGAAAAAGTCATTCAAATGTACATAGATATTTTATTATTTAAGTTAGACATCACATTTCAAAAGTATATAGCTTGGCTTTTGTTATTTCTGGCAACTTAGGTCTATACAAACCTAATTTCTAAATGCAATCAGGTGCTGTGTTTTTTTCTGAGAAAGGGATTGAAGGATGTTCAGACAGATATTGTACTGTGATTACCTATTGCCTTAGTCTAAAAAAGTCTTTGTATTTCTCGTTTTCATTGTTATTGATGTGTGAAGGCAGAATTTCTTGGAGACATAGGAAACATATACAGGCTTAAGTGTAACTATTTTATTGAGAAATTCTTGACCAGTTTGTCACATATAAAATTACAACAATGCTTCAGTTTGATAGTTTATCTTGAACATTTATCTTGGACATAGTTTATCTTGAACATTTAGGTCAAGGTAAATAAATAATCACCTTGTTGTTGTTGTTATGTGCCATCGAGTCAAACCCGACTCATAGCGACCCCTCCTTGGGTTTCTGAGGCAGTATCACTACGGAAGTAGGATTGCCCAACCTTCCTTCCGAGGAGTGGCTAGTGGGTTTGAACCGCCAGCCATCTGGTTAGCAGTCAAGTGCCTTAGCCACTGTGCTACCAGAGCTCCCACTCTAGTCTCCTCCTATTGTGAGAAAGCAAATATGCCCATGGACACATGTGATACTAGTAAACTCAGTTTTGAGTAAGTTTATAGATATGAAACAGGTTTTAATGTTTGTATAGGCCAAGTTCCATAGAAAACAACCCAGAAAGATAAAGAAAATCTAAAGTCACTGCTTGCTACAATTATATAGAATTTTCATGATTATAGCCAGAGTTCCCTCGGCTATTTCAAGATGAAATTTGATTACTAATATTCAAAACATGATTTTTAGTTTATACATTTTTTATCTTTGCTTCACACAACTAATATCATCCATTGTTCTCAAAGTTTCTCTTCACCTAATGTTCAGGTATATGAATTTGTGTGAATTAGACATTGTTAGGGTGTTTTGCATAAGTGAGTGAATCCTAAGGGAATATCATTGGAGTGACTCAGAAGAATTAGGATAGGGTGACCCTGGTTTGTCTGGGATGGTCTTGTTTTAGCATCAAAACTTCCATGTCCTGGGAAATCTTCTCAGTCTGGATAAACTGGGTTGGTTTGGCTGGTCAACCACTGGCCTCTCATAGAATCTGAAATGAGTCCATTCAACTGAGCATTGTGTTTTCAGGAGTCCCATGCTAAAATGTAAACACAGCAAGACAACACATTAATATCACTTTCTACTATTAATTTTTTAGTAGAAGTGTGCTTATACAGCAAAGAGCTGACTATGGACTGAAAACAGTTACAGATAGTGGGGAGGAAAAGAAAAGAACAATTTGTTAAGTTCCTGCTATGAGCTAAGGAGTCTGATGGGTTTTTAAGAGAAACAGAAGTAAAGAAGTAAGGTTCTGGTCTCTGGAGAAGATGTGATGCTGGGGTGAAATGAGGAACAAATCCTCTAAAAAAAGAATTACTTGAGCAGAAGAGACAGACCCAAAATCAAACCCCAGATCTGTCTTTGAATCTTGGCTCTGCATCTTTCTAACAATGTAATTGAAACCAAAGGCCTTAAACTCTGGCAATGAATTTCCTCTTTGTGAAAATTAGAATATAATACTTTTCTCATAAGGTTTTGTAAAAATTAAATGAAATGTGTGTGTATAAAATAGTTAGGCTAGTGCCTAGCACCTAATAAGCACTTTATAAATTGAAGCTGCTACTATCATTGTTGCTGTTTTCATATTTGCTCAGGGACAATTTCCCAGAAAACTGTGACCTCTGAGTTTCTGAGACTCATCCCCACTTCTGAGGGCCTATTGTTGCTTTAGGAGCTCTAGTAGCATAGTGCCTAAGGCACTTGACTGCGAACCATAAGGCTGGCGGTTCAAACCCATCAGCCACTCCTCGGAAGGAAGGTTGGACAATCTACTTCTGTAGTAATACTGCCTTGGAAACCCAAGGAGGGGTCGCTATGAGTCGGGTCTTGGCACATAACAACAACAACAACATTGTTGCTTTGTCTTTGATACATAGGCTATTTGATACCTTTGCTGGAAATCACAGGGTTTCTTATTACATACACTCATGGGTACACAAGTAGGAAAACAAACAACTAAAACACTGAAAAAATTGACTTTCCTTGTAAAGCCGTGATAACAGAAGCATTGTTTGTCTTCTAGGTCTCATTGTGAACCCTGTTCTATAAAGGTTCTCTCAGCATCAATTAAATGCCTCCAATTTTTATGGGATTTAAGTTACATTTAAGGTGCTATATAAATGCAAAATAATAGAAGACAAGAACAATTTTGGGCACTTCCAGATCTATGCTATCAAAAGGACTGAATAAACTTCTTCATTTTCTTCCTTATAGCTCTGCCCAAACATTATTTATGGTAGTAGCAATATTGTTAACATGGAATGAGGATTCATCCAGCTAAGACATCACAGATATTCATCAGCGAACTGAGGGCCTACACTATCATCACATTTCACTAGCAACAGTCCAGTAATGTAGGCATATAAAGATGAAATTATAATGAAATTTAACATAACATGTATTCATGGATTTAAAATAATAATAATAAAAAAAATTCCCTTTCACCTTAGTGTCTTATTTAAGGTATACTTTCCTTTTCCTTTTTTCTATAGATGCCTTCTAAAGATAGGGCAAAATATTCGTGGCTATATGAGAACCCTTTATACTTTTATTTCCCAGGTAAGTACTACATGTAAACACTTGAAATTGATTTTTAAAAGCCTTGATGTAAATGTAAGAGCAAAATCACAGATTGTCAAAATTGTAAGATAGAATAAAGAGCAGTTAGTATAATCCCTTTATGTTACAGGTGAAAATTTTGCTTTGAGACTGTATACACATACTAGATGAGTCACATCTTGATCTTTTAATTTCTATTCTCTCTCCATTACATAACACTGTTTCTCTTAAGAAAAATTCCAGCAAATTATAGTGGAATAGTATTCTGAGGAGAGAGGAAGAAATAAAAGAGTACCTCCTAGAATGCTAAATAAGGTCCAACAGTTTTGATAATTTTAAAATGCTGATAAACAAAAAAATTTAATCAATATTGTCAGGAAGAGAATGGGGGTGGTCAAGCAAAGTAACCTTTTGGAATAGAATCCAAAGAGCCCAGCAGTGGCATTTCATTGAGTTCTGGTGAGAATTCTAAGGAAATGATTTATCACTAATAAGTTATCTAGTAACCTATGGGAATACTGTATTCTCTTTTCCCCCTAGAAAATAAAGGAGTGGAAACAGTGATTAACAAAGCCCCAGTTATTGAATCCTAACTCCATTAATTCACTTTCTCAAAGTGAGATCTCTAGTCCACGAACATCCAAATGCATATTTCTGGGTCATTCTTCAATTTTCCTGAATCACAATCTCTGAGGTATAGGGCTTGATTATCAGCCCTATAATAACCTCCCCATATAATTCTGAAGTACAATAACATTTAATATCCAATTTTTTTATATTTGATTAATGGTTTGATATTGCAGATAAAAGATGGTCTTATATAATAGTACTTGTGTTTAGTGTTAATTGAAGAGTACTAAGGAAGTTTTCTTTGAAAGTGATTTTTAAGTTTATTTTCATGTAAAATAAATGATTGTATGTGACAGTATCTGAAAATCTACCAAAGAAATTTCTCATAACATGAAAGGTTGAGTCTGTTAGGTGTGACTGTTGCAACTGGCTATTTTGCATTTGCCTGTGGGATTTGAGTAAAATATGTGGTTAGAATTCTGCAGAATCAATAGGCTAACTTCAGAAATGAAGAAATGATGTCTTAAAGCAGGAATTGGTAAATTTTTTCTGCAAAAGGCCTCATGATAAATATTTTAGACTTTATGGGTCATATAATCTGTCTCAACTACTCAACTTCACTGTTGTATCACAAGACTAGCCACAGAAAATACACAAATGAATGAGCATGGCTGTGTTCCAATAAAACTTTATTTACAAGAACAAGTGGAGGGCTGGGTTTGGCTGTTGGGTCTTAATTTCCCTCCTACTATAGAGTATTTAGGGTGTGATTTAATCAGTATTTAGTGTGAAAAAACCAAAGTGCAAATATTGAATAAACATTTGTATTTATATGATAATATTAAAAATTGTTAAAATAAAAAAATATAGACACAGTGTTTGTTTGTTTTTTATTCTAAGTTGTTTTCAGTAACTGGGTTGTTCAATTTTGGGTTTACATTATGTTTCTACTTGCAATACATTGATCTTTTCAATGACTAATCAATGTGGTAGATTGCAAATATAGCCACAAATCATCCTCTTATCAAGAGGGGGCATCTACTTCCACATCGCTTTAATCTAAGGTAGCCCTGTGATTTGCTTTTCCAATGAAATGCAGAAAAGTGCTGTTGTATTGGTTGTACCTTATGCCTCAAAAAGCCATGAAGCTTCCACATGCATGCTTGGAACCCTGATGGAGAATGAAAATCTATGTGGTGAGAGGCCCAGCTGCTTCAGCCATCTTGGGCTTCCCAGATGTCTCAGGTGAAGCCTACACATGTGAATGAACCAGTTGAGAACAAATTAGCCCAGCCTAAATATCAAGCCACAGAGTCGCGAGCTAAATAAAATGTTTTGTGTTTTAAGTCACTAAATTTGATATGTTTTGCTATGCAGCAATAGACAAATAATACAAGTAAGATGAAAGACTGAGAGTGATAAGGATGATGATGTGTTTTAACTTGGAAGAGAATGGAGAAGGTATGAGATGGTACAAGTCTGACTGTCCTAGGATGAATGCACTAGGGAAATATTGTAGGACTGCTGGAGAGGACTAAGGATTCATGTTAGGTTAATGGGGTTATGAACTTAAGGTAAGGCTAGAATAGTTGTGTAGCTCTTTCCACTAATGTTCAAGCTGTGCAGGGACAGAAAAGGAGTAGTTGGAGAACTGGATTTAACCAGAGTAGTCAAGATTTTAGCAGGTGAACATGATGATGGGGGAGCCCTGGTGGTACAGAGGTTAAATGTTTAGCTGCTAACTGAAAGGTTGGTGGTTCTAACTAGTCAGCTGCACCACAGGAGAAAGATGTGGCAGTCTGTTTTCATAAAGACTTACAGCTTTAGAGATTCCATGGGGGCAGTTCTATTCTGTTCTTGGGGCCACTATGAGTTAGAATCAACTTCATGGCATGCAACAACAACATGATAAAGGGAGAGAAGGGAAAGTAGGTTGAATAGACTGTGGAACATGCATTGGGTATGTAGGAAGACGAAGTTCTGGTGACGATGAGTCCTTGAAAGGTCAATAGATTGTTGGTCCAGTAGGGTCAAATGGTTGATGCAGGCTCCTTGCTTCCAGGGTGGGGGTTCTACAGGGCCATTCCAGCTTCTAAGCTCCTGTAAGATTGGCAGAGGACTCTGTTAAACTTGCATCTCAGTTCTCCCTCTACACTATCCCATTTTCCTCAGTTCCACATGTGTGCTAATCCCGAGAGATGTTGTTGTTCTTAGTTTCTATCAAGTTGATTCAGACTCGTGGCCACCCCATTTGTGCAGTGTAGAACTGCTCCACAGGGTTTTCAAAGCTGTAAACTTCTGGAGGTAGAACAGATCCAAGATGCTGTGGGGTGGGTTTGAACTGCCAACCTTTCAGTTAAATAGCACTTAGCCATTTGTGTCACCTAGCCCACTGTCTCAGTAGCTCTGGTAGCATAGTGCCTAAGGCACTTGACTGCTAACCAGAAGGCTGGTGGTTCAAACCCACCAGCCACTCCTCGGAAGGAAGGTTGGGCAATCCTACTTCTGTAGTGATACTGCCTCGGAAACCCAAGGAGGGGTCGCTATGAGTCGGGGCCTACTCGATGGCAAATAACAACAACAACAACAGCCCACTGTCTTAGATTCTGACTTATAGCATCCTTGTAGGCTTTACAGGGCTGTAAATCTTTTTTACAAAGCAGACTGTCACATCTTTCTTCTGCAGAGTGGCTGGTGGGTTGAAACTGCCCACCTATCATAAAGCAGCCAAGTGCTTAACCACTGCACCATCAGGACTCCTCTTATGTTACTCAGGGGCTCCTAATACTGAGAACATTCCCTAGAAAACCTTCTGCATGCGTATCTTGCTCTTAAAGTCTGCTTTCTTAAGAAACTGACCAGTTACTCCCACTTTTTCCAAACATTTCCTTCTCTTTGATTCTAGGAGCCACCATTTTCTTAGTTCTTCACTTGCTTCACTAGCTCCTCTTTCTCATCATCTTTCTTGAGTTTTCCTTATCTCTTAAGTTTTAATTTTAGATTTTATCTTTTTTCTATATTCATTTTGAGATGATCTTGTCCTGATTCATGGCTTTAAATACAGTGCTGTCTGGCTGTCACTGCCATGGAGTTGGATCTGACTCATACCAACCCTCCTTGGGTTTCCAGGGCAATATCACTATAGAAGTAGATTGCGCAACCTTTCTTCCAAGGAGTGGCTGGTGGGTTTGAACCGCCAGCCTTCTGGTTAGCAGTCAAATGCCTTAGGCATTACGCCACCAGAGCTCCCTTAAATATAGTAAAACCTGCTAAAGCCAGAACTGTGTAAGGCAGAAACCTGTCAAGGAAGGAAAACTAAAATATCTTTCAATGATAGAGAGCCGTAGAAAAGTAGTAAGACTGCAAACCGTTAAAGGCAGAAAACTTGCAAGACCTGGAAAAACAAAGCAATCCTGTTGAGTTTCAGCCTTCACAGTTTTTGCTGTGCCATATATATGCAGTGGGCTTAAAGCACTGGGATTGCCTTGTCAATGCTTAAGAACCCACTTTTGTGGTTAAGCATCATGAATTTAAAATGAGATCAGTTGACAAGGTTATGACTTGTTTCCCCAGCCACATTCACTTGTCTGATCATAAAAATGGCATCCATTCATTAATTTATTCATTCATCAAATACTCGTTCAGCTCCTTTGTGTCAGGCATTTTTCTAAGGAGATACAGAAGAAAACAAATAGACAAATGCACTGGGGTTTACATTCTGGTAAATATGATCCATTCCTCAAAGGGCCTCATTGGCTAGTGGGTAACAAACTCTTTGAACCTTAGTTTTTTTAACTGGTGATCAGAGAGAATAACCATCTTGCAGGTATACCGTGAAGATTAAACAAGATAATGTATAAAGGGCTTAGGACCTTGTCCTATACATGAAATTTAATAACTAGTAGTTCTTTTTCAGAGGTATTTTAACTCATATATAACAATTTCACAATGGTTTAAAATCTCTGGTGGTATTTAAAAACAAAACTAGTATATTATATCTTTGTGCTTTTAGGTGGGAGCTCTGGTGGCACTGTGGTTAAAGCATTGGGCTGCTAATAACCAGTAGGTTGGTGGTTTGAATCCACTAGCTGCTCCACAAGAGAAAGATATGACAATCTGCTTCCGTAAAGATTATAGCATTGGAAACCCTACGGGACATTTCTACTCTGTCCTGTGAGTTCACTATGAGTCAGAATTGACTTGATGGCAATGGGTCTTTTTATGGGGGTGTGGGGAGGGCTTTTAGGTTAATCTCTTCTCTCTCTTTTCTTTTTGCTTCTACTTCATCTTTGTGACTTCCTTCCCACTGGTGATTAATTCTCCACAGATTCTTCTCAGTTCTTTAGCTTTCTTTTTCATTCACAGTGATCCTCCACTTTGTTCTGTGGTTCTTTGCTGCTTCCTGCCTCCCCTTTCATGCCTCATTAACATTGTGTTTCTCCCTCTATCTACACCTTCTTTTCTACTGGATTTGTGTCTCCCAAACCTGTCTGTATTTTCCAGGCTGATTACTGTCTTCTAGTTTAGAGCATCCAGTTCATTCTGCCTCATATTTATCTCCTTCTCCCATCCTCCTCCTTTTCTTCTTTACTCCTTCTATCCAACCTCCCTTCTCTCTGATTCTCTTTTAATTAGGACTATGGTTGGTGGGGGGCAGTGTAGAAAAGATAATGAGACAAGGAGGAGACAGGGCCTCAGGTTTTTACACTTCAATGCTTTCTTCTGTTATTTATCTTTGTCCTTTGGGTCTTAAGATTCTGTTTCTACTTAGGTTTCCCATGGGTGTGAACATCCAACTTCTATTCCCTTTTCTCTGTGGAAAGAACCTTATTTAAGGTTCCCAAAGAGTTCTTTATTGTCAAAGGTAAAGACCATTTATTCCTGTAGACCTTGTTCCATTTTCAATGGTTTTCCTAGAAACCTTATAATCTATGTATTGTACCCCTTTTTACCTTGCTTCTTCCTGCCTTGACCCAAACTATAATCTGAATACTGACAACACCTTTGAGCTATAGGTCAGGATTTCCATATTAATTAACATTCCTGTTTGAAAACAGTATGATTTCCTTTCAGTTTGGATCTAATTGCTTCTATGTGTTAGTCTTTAGGCTTTGTGTTAATTAGTAAGGCTCATAATGCATGTGGCTGAAGTCTCTCTCTAAGATATTTTGCTGCTTTTTGTGGTGTTATTTCATGTTGAATTTCTAATTTATCTCAGCAAAATATGTGGCAGTATCAGCATTTGAGGCAGGGCGGAGGTCAGGGTGGGAACAGAGAAGAAACTGAACAAATTCTTTTGTTTCTCTATTGCTCTGTATTTTTTTCCTGCCCAGTATGATTCTGCCCTTTTCTTCTTGGAGATAAGGAAAGAGAAAATAAGGCAAGAGAAAGAAAAAGAGGGAAGTGGAAAGAAGGGTGGGTAGGCAGTTGTATGTGTCTTGCAATAGCTTTGATGAAGGGAATAAATGAGAAGATTATAAACAGAACTATTCCACATCTTCCTTCCTAACGTGCCACCTCAATTCCTTTCAGTGTTTTAGTGCTGGCCACTTGTTTTCTAAGGGCTTATTGATCCAGAAACCTGCTTTGTTCGTGGAACAAACATAGATTGGCTTCTGCTCTTCAAGTGAGCAGAGTAACAATATTTACAACTTTATTTGCTATGTGAAGAAAAATAGACTTTAATATGTCTGACTGCCTAATCACTTACTCAGTGAGATAATTGGAAACAGTGGGATAGCTCCAAGGCCATGGCATATCTTCCTTATAAGGCAGATGAGATCTACGGAGTAGGGAACCTAAAAGGAAGGCCCATGATACAGAAGAGAAAAGGCTGTGTGTAAACATTTTTTTTTTCCTGAGAAATATATAAATTTAAGATGAGATTGTTGATTCTTAGCAAGAAGTATATTTGAGCTGCAGAATTTAAATGCTGAAACTTTGACTATCGAACAATAGGATAAACCAACATTTAACCGAAGCAGTGAAGCAGGGAGGATCTGAAACAGTCTCTAGCTTTGGTCTGACATCGAGGTCAGCAAACTTCTTCTGCAAAGGGCCAAACAGTAAATATTTTAGGCTTTGCAGCCCATATGGTCTCTGTTGTAACTACTTGTGCAAAATGCAAATTAGTAGAGTGCTCGAAACACAGTAAACAAATCTCAGATTTGATCATTAGTATTTTGCTGGCATCAAATAGAGGTAAAGTCAAAGTTATTTAAAAAATTTAAAAGCCTCCTGCAAAAACGGCGAGGAAGCCACATGTTCTGACCTCCTCTAATCTCACAAGAGGAAGACAGCAGTAATCCAAGGCCTATTACTGCAAGGCCAAACATGCTGCCTCCCTCCAGCCCTTTCACCAATCGTTCCTCCCAAAGCACCCACCACCTCTCTCCTGGGTTCGATAATTCACTGCAGTGGCCACACAGAACTCACAGATTACAGGGTTTATTAGGGAAGCACCAGTCTACAACTCAAGTTCAGGAAGAACGCTCAGTCTCTCTCCCAGCCCACCGTCCCTCAGCCAAGAGTTTCTCACAGTCTCTTTCCGGGGTGCGTGTCTCTTGTGTCTCTTTCCCAGCAATGCGTGTCTCAGGAGCCCGTGTCTCTTTCAGCAGCAAGTCTTCCTCGAGCAGCAGTCCGAGCGAGTTCTGCCTCCAGGAGGTCTCCTTAAGAGCCTGCAGGGTGGTCAAACAAGCCAATTATAGCATCAGAACTCTAAGCACCTGAGAGAGAGTGGGCACCTCCCAGAACATTGTTTTGTGCCACTCCCAACAGAAATACTCCAGGTGGACACCTTCAGCAATCAGGAGCTCCTCAGTTGCTCATAGCAAATCCCACCTTGGAGTTTACAAAGACTTATGGGTAGAAGAGCCACACAAAATAATTTACTACACTGCACCTCCTTAGTACATTCTTGTATACATCAAATTCTTAAATGTGCTGTATTCATCTAAATAAATAGGCTGCTTTCTTCAAATTCAGGGCTTCCTCAGAAAAGCAATATACAATAGAATGTGTTTCAAGTAACTTTTGAATAAATTACTTGATTCTTTTTTCTCTTATCTGTCATAATACTTCTCTGTAATATCTGCATTACTGTGATACCAAAAAACTCAAAATATCAAAACACCCACTGGTATCAATTTGATCTCAACTCATAATGACCCTATAGTACAAAGTAGAATTGCCCCATAGGGTTTCCAAGGCTGTAAACCTTTACAGAAGTAGACTGCTGCATCTTTCCCCTAAAGAGCAGGCTGGTGGGTTTGAACTACTGACCTTTTAGTTAGTAGCCTAGAGCTTTAACCACTGTGCCACCAGAGCTCCCCTATTACTTTGATATTGAAGGCTAAATCATGTAGAAATTGTATTCTTATTTCATTTTCACACATAACAATATTGGATATTAGAATTGACTATGGCTTTGTCTGGCTCTTCACTGGGGGCATTTGGTGGTGATGTTCTTAAAAGTAGAATTCAGTGTTTTACTCTGATTTGTATTTACTGAAGTTTTTGAAGGAATTTAAAATGTGTCTTGTAGGTTATGACCCTTAGAATCCTAACCAAACTAGTTTAAATGTCATATGTAGAGTCATTGGTTGAAGACTGTAATATAATTAAGGGAAAATAAGATATTTAATAATCCAATTGCATTTGTCAACTACTCAATTTATTGATGCAGAACAATGTACAGGACTATAATTTAAAAAAAAAAAAACCTCACTGCCATCAAGTTGGTACCAACTCATAGCGACCCCTCCTTGGGTGTCCAAGGCGGTATCACTATGGAAGTAGATTGCCCAGTCTTCCTTCCGAGGAGTGGCTGGTGGGTTTGAACCTCCAGTCTTCTGCTTAGCAGTCAAATGCCTTAGACACTACGCCACCAGACCTCCCCAGGACTTTAATAAGTGATGTTATTTGGTAAGGGGAAGAAGAAACAGAAGGAAAAATAATTTAAAAAATGTTTCCTTGGACATATAATCTTTAAGAACACCTTTTTGATGTCTATAGCTATCTTTCTATCTGTCTGATCAATCATCTATTTATCCATCCATCCATCCATCTATCATCCATTTATTTAAATTCTTATTTCTTCATGTAGTATTTTTCAAGAGTAATGTTTGAGGTTTGTTACGTATTTAGAGGAAAACTATAAAACAATTAAGTCATATTCTTTTTTAAAAATTGAGATACCAATTACATATCATAAATTCACCTTTTTTAAAGTGTACAATTCAGTGGTTTTTAGTATATTCACAAGTTTGTGGAACCATCCAACACCATTATCTAATTCCAGAATATTTTCGTCAATCCACAAAGAAATCTTTTTACTCATTAACAGTGAATCCACATTCCCACTGCTCTTCAGTTGTGGAAACCATAGTCTGTCTCTGCAGATTTGTCTACTATGGACAATTCATATAAATGCAGTTGAATAGTATGATGCCTTTATGTTCGTCTTCTTTCACTTAGCATAATGTTTTCAAGGTTCATACATGTTGTGGCATATATCAGTATTTCATTCTTTTCCATGGCTGAATACTGCATTTTATTTATTCACTCATCAGTTGATGAATATTTGGGTTGTTTCCACTTTTTGGCTGTTAGGAATGATGTTTCTAAGAACATTCATGTACTTTTGTGTGTGTGTGTGTGTGTGTGTGTATGTGAACATAAGTTTTTATATCTTGGTTATATACCAGGAGTGGAGTATATGATAATTCTAGGTATAACTTTTTGAGGGATTTTATGAAGATTTTATATTAACATCATCTCTATTTAATCTTTTGTAAGAAATAAAGTTAAGGAGTGTAATAAAGTTTAACATGATGGCACTGCCATGTTTCCTGTGTATGTTAGTGATACTTTGTATAACTGAACATAACACTTGGTTCTTTTGGTTTGGGTACTATGATTTCTTCTCAAGGATATAAATAAAGGGGTGGTCAGAGTTGACCTAACATATGAAGTCTCAATTTTCTTTTCAGTTCCTTTTCTTTAACTGGCTCCAGGACCTACTCATTTTCCAAAGTTCCATTTTCCAAGGCCTTGACTTATAGAACTGACTCTCTAATGATAAGGTTTCAAACTGATATAGGAGCAAATTCTGGGCAGGGTGCCCTTTCTCTTGGTCTAAATCAATGTGATTACTTACATCTGAGTCAATGTTGCTTATCAACATATTAGGCAAGAATGTTGCCTTTTTGTATGTAGACTGCTGTGAAAAGTTCAACCTCTATCAAGAGTATAGCATCACAGGATTTTTGACTTTTTTTTTTACATGGTTTTCTGATTATTGAGAAGAGAAATTTGTGATATATTTGATCATTCAAAAAAGCTTCAATTTCCACAAATGAATTACAGTGAAGTTAGATATAACTTCACTGATCTAAGTTTGATCTTCTGAATAGAGAAGATTAAGTCTTAATTGATAGGTTCAGGTAAGAAGATGGTAATAATGAGTTTTAGAGAGTATAATGAAGCATCTGAAAAACAGTTAAAAGTACAACTAATTTGCTAAAAAAATAACAGTATGTCTTATAGTGCCAGGTATATATTGTAAAAGAACTAAAAAAAAAAAAAAAAGAAAACTGTTTTACAGTTGTGCTACCTAAATGGAAACCACTTAGAACAAATAACTACAATTTGCATTTAGATCCCAATGCTGTAAATTGATTTATTAAAAAAAAAAAATGCATTATTTCTCTTAAAATTCATTTTTTGTATTTATGTTGTAAGCAGCCAGAAAGCTTCTGAGTAACAAACGTAAAAATTGAAGAAAAAAAGTCATTCATTTTATTTTTCTAGTGAAACTCTAAATAACAAATTGTTAAAAATGCAGATATGACTGTACTGACAAATTTGCTCCTTTTCAACATGTTGTTGTTAGGTGCCATCAAGTTGGTTTCAAGTCATAACCACCCTCATACAACAGAACAAAACACTGCCCAGTCATAAGCCATCCTCAGAATCATTGCCATGCTTATGCCCGTTGTTGTAGCCACTGTGTCAATCCATTTCATTGAGGATCTTCCCCTTTTTTGCTCATCTTTACCTAGCATGATATTCTTCTCCAGGGACTGGTCCCTTCTGACAATATGACTAAAGTATGAATGACCAAGTCTGGCCATTTTTGATTCAAGGAGCATTCCAGCTATACTTCCTCTAAGACAGATCTGTTTGTTCTTCTAGCTGTTCATTCTTCTAGCTGTTCATTCTTCTAACTAATATTCTTCCACAACACTACAATTCAGATACATCAATTCTTATTCAGTCTTCCTTATTCATTTGCCAGCTCTCAAAAGCAGATGAAGCTATTGAAAATACCATGGCTTAAGTTATGTGTACCTTAGTCTTCAAAGTGACATCTTTGCTTTTCAACACTTTAAGGAGGTCTTTTGCAGCACAATTACCCAGTGCAATATGTAGTTTGATTTCTTGACTGCTGTTTCAGTGGGTGTTGATTTTGGATCCAAATAAAATGAAATCCTTGACAACTACAATCTTTTCTCCATTTATCATGATGTTGCTTATTTGGTCCAATTGTGAGGACTTTTGTTTTTTTTATGCTGAGGTGTAATCCATACTGATGGCTGTAGTCTTTGATCTTCATCAGTAAGTGCTTCAAGTCATCTTCATTTTCAGCGAACAAGGTTGTATCATTTGCACATTGCAGGTTGTTAATGAGTCTTCCTCCAATCCTGATGCCCTGTTCTTCTTCAGATAGTCCAGCTTTTTGGCTTATTTGCTCAGCATACAGATTCAATAAGTATGGTGAAAGCAAAAACCCTTGACACACACTTTTGCTGATTTTAAACCACCTTTCCTAATTTTCAACCTTGTTCTGGTTAAGTGACTACTTCTTGATCTATGCACAGATTCCAGATGAGCACAATTAAGTGTTCTGGAATTCCCATTCTTCTCAGTGTTATCCACAATTTGTCATGATCCACACAGTTGAATATTTTTGCATAGTCAATAAAACACAGGTAAATATCTTTCTAGTGTCCTCTGCTTTCAGCCGAGATCCATGTGACATCAGCAATTCAACATCCTTTTCTACATCCAGCTTGAATTTCTGGCAGTTCTTGTTGATGTACTGCTGCAATCATTTTTGGCTTATCTACAACAATATTTTACTTGTGTGTGACATTAATGGTATTGTTCAATAATATGCCTTTCCAACATAGTTTCTTTTTTCCTCGGGACTTAATGAAATTTGGGCAAAAGACAGTATAATCCCTTCTCTTAGTATGTTAAATGCCAAGGAAGGTCAATAAATATTAAATGATAAATAGCTACAAGATATTTTACTAGACAGTGTAGCATGGGAGGAAAATAATGGGTTAAGCATAGTGACTATCCTAAAAGAGATATAAAGGTAAATAACAATACAAGTTAAATAATACAACTTATAGCTAATGGTGCCAGAGAAGAAAAATATTTGGGCAATTGTAATTTGTAATTAATAGCCACTTGAATTCTACAGATAGTTTCTCATGAGAGTCAACTCTTATGCATGGGTCATTCTGATTTGCAGTTCTAGGGGTAAAACTTTCCCTAAATCCTTGACTATGTGTTGTATGAAAAGGTAAGGTTAGTATTTTTCTGTCATGAGCATATTTGTCACCTTGCAGGGAGAGGAGACAGTATCTCTATAGCACACAGACCCCTGAATCTAACCACTTATGGACTTACTAAGTGCATTAACAAATTTCTTTTTTAGTAATCCAGTTTTTGGGCTTTTGTCATTTGCAATTTGTTTCATTTTTCAAACTCTTTCTTTAAAACTTTAAGTTGCAAATTATGCACTCTAATTCTATGAATCTTTATTTTGACGTCACAGTGACCAGTGTGATCTTAAACTGTTAGATTGCAAGTCTTATTTTAGACTGAAATTTTATTTAGTGTTTCTAATACAATATTCAAGTTTTAAAAAATTTGCATATAGAATAATTTGGATCTATGTGGTATGAACTTCCACCAAGAAGTAGTAATTTCGTTCAAAACTCATCATACACTACAATGTCACCCAAACTGTGTGTTCTGTTGGTGAAATGTGTATAAAACTTATTTACCAAATTATGATTTCCAGTTATACATTTTTAATCCTTTCTCTCTTACTTATTTTCTTATATACAAATGAGTGTGAAAAGGAATATTATTTTTTCAAGGTCCTATATATATCTTAGTGTTCTTATATGAACCTTGGTGATACAATGGTTAAGCACTTGGCTGCTGTCAGAAAAGTCATTCGTTTGAACCCACCAGGGGCTCTGTGGGATAAAAGACCTGACATTCTGCTCCCATAAAGATTTTAGTGTAGAAAATGCAAAAATGGTGCAGTTACACTCTGACCTACAACATTGCTATGAGTCTGAATTGATGTGATGACACACAACAGCAACAACATTCCTATACAGTATTACAGTGCTATTAACACAGGCATATTAAACTCTTATTTTTTTTTATACATCATGAACAAGTAGAATTTATTCCAAGAATGTAATGGTCGTATCACATAAGAAATGCAATCAATGTAATACACCATATTAATAAAACAAAGGGGGATAAAGAACACATGACCATATCAAATGATACATAAAAGTTATTTGAAAAACCTAATCCCCTTTCATGATAAACAACTGCAGAAAAATAAGAATATAAGGAAGCATCCTCAATATGGTAAGAGATATTTATGAAAAACACACAGCTAAGATCATACTAAATGATGAAAGACTACAGCTAATAAATTCAGTTTTGTAGGGTACTTGCATGGTCGAAGTTGTAGAGTAGAAGACACACAGACAAAAATCAGTGTGTACAAATCAGCAATTAACACAAAAAAGAAATTTAGAAAGTGATTTTATGTACAATAGCATCTTAAAGAATCAAATTAAATTTAATCAAGGATATAAAAGATTTCTACACTAACAAATGCAAAGTATTGCTGAAAGAAATTCCAGAAGACACACATAAATGGAAAGACATCCCATGTTCATGGATTGGAAAACTTAGTAGTGTTAGATGTCAATGTTACCAACATTGTTGTTGTTGTAAGGTGCCATCAAGTCAGTTCTGACTTTGTATGTGACCTTCTGTACAAAAGAATGAAACACTACCTGGTTCCACATCATCCTAACAATTGTAGCCATGCTTAAGCTCATTGTTGCAGCCACTTTGCCTATTAATCTCATTGGGGGTCTTCCTCTTTTTCTCTGACCCTCTACCTTACTGAGCATGATATCTTTCTCCAGGGACTGGTCCCTTGTGACTACACCAAGGTAAATGAAATGAAGTCTGGCCATTCTCCCTTCTAAAGAGCATTCCAGCTGTACTTCTTCCAGGACAGATTTGTTCATTCTTCTGGCAGTCCATGGTATTTTCACTATTCTTCACCAACACCATAATTCAAAGGCATCAATTATTCAGTCTTCCTTATCCAATGTCCAACTTTTACAAGCCTATGAATTGACAGGAAATACCATGTCTTGGGTTAGGCACACCTTAGTCTTTGAAGTGACATCTTTGCTCTTTAACATTTTAAAGAGGTCTTTTGCAGTAGTAGATCTGCCCAGTGCAACACAACCTCTAATTTCTAGACTGCTGCTTCCATGGGTGTTGACTGTGGATTCAAGTAAAACAAATTTTGAAAATTTTAATCTCTTCTCCATTTACCATGATGTTGCTTATTGGTCTAGTTGTGAGGATTTCAATTTTATTTATGTTGATGTGTATTCCATACTGAATACTGTAATCTTTGATCTTCATAAATAAGTGTTTCAAGTCATCTTGGTCTATGTACAGTTTCCTCATGATCACAATTAAGTGTTCTGGAATTCTCATTCTTTGCAATTTTATTCATTATTTGCTATGATCCACACAGTTGAATGCCTTTGCATAGTCAATAAAACACAAGTAAACATTTTTCTCAAATTCTTTGTTTTCAGCCAACATTCATCTGGCATTAACAATGATGTTCTTCGTTCCATGTCCTTTTCTGAATCCAGTTTGAGTTTCTGAAAGTTCCCATTCAATATACTGCTGCAACTGTTTTTTTTTTTTCTTCCTGTTTTTGAAATATCTTCAGCAAAATCTAACTTGTGAGTGATGTTACAGATATTTCTTGATGATATCCACATTCTTTTGGATCACCTTTCTTTAGAAGGGGCACAGATATGGACCTCTTCCAGTCAGTTGGTCAGGTAGCTGTCTTCCTTATTTCTTGGTATAAACAAATAACCACCTCCTGTACTGCATCCATTTGCTGAAACATCTCCATAATTTCTTGGACCCTTGTTTTTCATCAATTCCTTCAGTGCAGCTTGGACTTCTTCCTTCAATACTATCAGTTCATGACAATGTGCTAACTCCTGAAATGGTTGAATTCCAACAAATCAGTTTTGGTACAGTGACTCTATGTATTCCTTACATATTATCTTCTTCTTTTTTTTTTAATGTATTTTATTGAAATATCATTTATGTACAGTGAAATACACAAAACTAAAGTGACATGGGTCAATGTATTATTATTATTATTTTCATATACTAAACTTTTTAAAAGACGTTTGTGCTGGTTACCTAGTGCTGCTCTGACAAGAATATATCACAAATGGGATGACCTTAATAAACAGAAGTTTATTCTCTTACAGTTTGGAGGCTTTAAGTCCAAGTTCAAAATGCCAGGCTCTAGGCGCTGGGTGAAAGCCCCTCAACCTTGAGGTCCAGCTCTGCCTCCTGTTTCCAGTCCACTGGAGCTAGAGGCACTTCTTTACTCAGATAGCTGCCGCCTGCTGAGGCTGACAAGCCCAAGGTTGACAAGTAAAAAAGGCACAGTCCCAATGTTACCAAACCACATGGCAGGCCATTAATTTAAGTCCATTTTAAGTCCCAAGGTCAGCAAAGCATGGCAGGCTGCTGAACAATGACACGGCTACACGCAGGGTCCAAGACTGCCATAAGATAGAGACTATCCCCAAGGCTTCTCCTTATATACAGGAAGCAGACCACATCCCAAAGGCAGTTACTCTGCTGCTTGTGGTAGATCCCACCAAGAAGTAGATTGCTAGTCTCTCATGGGGAATAACTACCATCAGCTGCCTAGCCACTCAACCACACCCAGCCAAGTTGACATACAAATTTAACTACCACAGCATTTAAGCAATCTAATAAAATTTTTCTTGAAGAGAAAATTTTCAGGAACTGATTTAATGTCAAATATGATTCAAGTGTTTTATTTAATAATATGTATCAACAATTATAGGTATTGCACTGGGAAAATCTGTGGCAAAAGAAACAACAACAACAACAAAAACAGAGAGTAGTGTAGTGCCTAAGACATTTGACTGCTAACCAGAAGACTGGAGGTTCAAACCCACCAGCCACTCCTTGGAAGGAAGACTGGGTAATCTTCTTCCATAGAGATTGGAAACTCAAGGAAGGGTTGCTATGTGTCAGTACAAACTTGACGGCGGTAAGTAAAGACCACGTTAAATGTTAAGATGTAAATACACCATTTTGATGATGGAGTGCCTGACCCAACCCAAGTATTTTTCTTTACCTCATTAGCATATGAAAGCTAGATAATGAAAAAGGAAGATGGAAGAAGAGTTGATACATTCAAATGATGGTGTTTGTGAAGGCTATAGAATTCACTATATATTTCTAGCAGCATGAACAAATCCGTCTTGGAGGAAGTACAGCCAGAATGCTCCTTAGAAGTGAGAATGGCAAGACTTTGTCTCACTTTCTTTGGACATGTTATCAGGATGAACCAGTCACTGGAGAAGAATATTATGCTTGGTAAAGTAGAGGGTCAGCAAAAAGCCTTAATGAGATGGATTTACTTAGTAGCTGCAACAATGGTCTCAAATAGAAACTATTGGGAGGAAGCCACAAGATCAGGCAAATCACATTCTGTTGTACATAAGGTCATGATTGAACCCTGAAGCCCCAGTTCTTAAAATAATGACAATAACAGCAAGTAAACATTTTCTTCGGTGATACAAAGGAAAAATGAATGATTTAAAAATATCTTAGTTCATTTTATTGTTGTTGTTCTTCATTGCACATTTACCCTATGGTTATAATTCTGATTGTACCACTGACTAATTTATCTTTGAACTTTCCTCAATATAAATGAAAATTCTCATCTTAGATATGCAAGTCAAGCTTTATTGGTAGGTGATGAGATGGTGTGATTAATCATCCTGGTAATAGGGAAGGAGCAAAGGTTTGAAGGGACAGATGTTTGATTTGTTTTTAAGTATATTAATTTGATTTAGCCTATGGTGATAAATATAAGGTCAAGAGAAAGAGATGAAGGATTGTTGTGAAGGTGGAAGCAGCAATGTGCCCAAGCAGTTGAGCACACTATGTGAAGTGTTTTTGAACCCCTTTGAGGGTCAAGTCCACCTAGAGGCACCTCAGAAGAAAGGCCTGATGATCTAGTTCTGAAATACCAGCCAATAAAAACCCTCTGTTGCACAGCTCTACTCTGACACACATGGTATTGCCATGAGTTGAAGTTGACTCCATGACAGTTGGTACTGGCTTTAAACTTTCTTCATTGCAAGGTTAAATGGAAAGCATTTTAGGCAGATATGGGAGAATGTGGAGTGTCTACATTCTTGATCTCACAGGATTTGCCTTTAGGAGCTGTTGGGAGCTGGAGAAGTTCCCTTTATATTAGACTTCTGATAATATAAAGGAGGCCTTCTTGAAGGTGTACTATCCAAGCAGAGAGTCATTTCCTTTGCCATGGAGGTTGATGTACTTAATGTAGGATGAAGGCTTTTTGCCTGCTTAGGCCACTGTGGTATTCAGTTTGTTTGTATACTTGGCTGGGCCTGATTGAGTGGCTAGGCAGCTGGGTGGAGTATTCCTCATGATGAGACTGGTAACCAACTCCATGGTGGAATCTACTGTGAGTAGCTGCCTTAGGGCTGTGATCTGCTTCCTGTATATAAAGAGAAGCCTTGGGTAACAGTCTGTAGCTTATGGCACACTTGAACCCTGCATGCAGCCGTGTCATTGTTCAGCAGCCTGCCATGCTCTGCCGACCTTAGTACTTTCAAGAGACTTGAATTAATGGCCTGCTGTGTGGTTTGGTAACATTGGGACTGTGCCTTTTTACTTGTTAACCTTGGGTTTGTTAGCCTCAGCAGCCAGTAGCTTCCTGAGTGAAGAGATGCCTCTAGCTTCAGTGGGCTGGGAACAGGAGGCAGAGCTGAAGTGCAAGGTTGAGGGGCTTTCACCCAGTCCCGAGAGCCTGGCACTTTGAACTAGGACTTAAAACCTCCAAATTGTAAGAATGAACTGCTGTTTGTTAAGGCCATACCATTTGTGATATATTTTTGTCAGAGCAGCACTAAGGGTGCTCTGGTTGTGTAATGCCTAAAGCATTTGACTGTTAACTAGAAGGCTGGGATTTCAAACCCACCAGCCACTCCTTGGAAGGAAGACTGGGCAATCTACTCCCATAGAGATACTGCCTCAGAAACCCAAGGAGGGGTTACTATGAGTCGGGTCCAACTCGGGGGCAGTGAGTCTCTAGGGCCCAGAGAGAATAAATTCTGTTGTTTTAAGCCACTTAATTTGTGATAATTTTATTACAGCAACCTTAGGAAGCTGACACAATCAATGGAATAGCTTTTTATATACTATATAAACAAAAAATAGTGTTAAAACATAAGAATTTTATCTACCATATTTTTCCTTTAGCAACTAATGAAATAAATATTTCTACTTACCTGGCCTAAACTGTTACTTTCAGGAGAAAAAGGCAATTTTCAGAGATGTTATAAGCTGTGGATTAATGTTTGTGAAAGTCATTTAAAAGCTAAATGTGGTTGCAGCAGTTTCCTTCATTTGGGCATTTGAATTATTGAATACCTTCATGTCTGTGGTGGTTATGTTTGTGTATCAAATTGGCTGGGCCTGGTTGAGTGGCTGGGCAGCTGGATGTAGTATTCCCCATGATGAGACTGGTAATTAACTCCACGGTGGAATCTA
>NW_006921913.1:2487453-2489021 GCF_000298275.1 Orycteropus afer afer
GTAGTGATACTGCCTCGGAAACCCAAGGAGGGGTCGCTATGAGTCGGGTTTGACTCGACGGCACATAACAACAACAACAACAACAAGTATTGTTACAGAGCTGTGGAATGCAGCCCTCAGTACTTACTTTGTGTGGTGCAATTAAGGTGATAATGCCTATTTGTTTATTTTAAAATCTGTCTTATTTATGATGAAGCATATTTAACTTACTATTTGGAAATGGAAATGCCATGTGTCCAATGCATAACACATTTTAAGTACTTGGCTCCAGCTGATAGCTTCATAATGAGATTGGAACGTGCTTATTTGCAGGTATTGTATAAAGTCTAAGCATGGCTATCAGGGTGCTGGCATTCATCTTGGAAAGCAGATATCTGGAACATTGTAGACTATGCTAAATGCTGAGTCATTTCTGTCTTTTCCTTAACTGATTTTAGGGAGGCTCAGTAGGGCCCTGCTTTCAGATGGACAGGGCCAAATCTGCACTGCGGGGAAACATTTTTAGTGTTGCATTAATGAAAATATGCTGTGAGGTCAGTACATGTCCTTACATGAAAGATTTCCTAATGTTACTATGCAATTTCAAACACTCCAAGCATGTCTTGAATGAGGAACCATATATTGATTTCAGGCTGAACTATAGCAAAGATATTGGAGGGAATGAGTGGTTCTGGGCATCTCAGGAGAATGGTTTTGAATCAGAGAAGCCAATTTCAGCAACATTTTGAGGGAATCTCTTTAAGAAGACATGGCAAGCTTTTCTCAGTTCCAAGCAGGCATTAAACAAGTCACAATTCCTGTAGTTTGCTCAGAATTTGGACATAGTTCACCTAAAAAATAGTAAACATACTTTGGGTGTGTGTATGTCAGTGAGTTGGGGAACATTCACTTATGTAAACATAACCTGAGAGTTTTGAGGGGATGGGTCATTTTCAGTATTAGAGATGTGCTCTATGGCACATCAAATATTCAAGAGAAATTAGACTGTGATGTAACCATAAGAGCTTAGGGCATTGATGTGTCTTCCTGACATACTGGGTCTTAGGCCTTTTGGAAGGGCTTATCTACTGCTCACAAATTCTGCTGTATTGCAGAGCTGGGATCTAGATTGAGCCATCTCATTTGACCTCTAATTTTGTCTTAATTTATAGTATTTTTATAGTATACTGGTAGATAATAGATTTGAAAATTTTAGAGTTGAAAAGGAAATTAGAGATATAAATATTTGTGCTAGTCCTCTTTTTTATTTTGATGTGAAGGTTTATCATTTTTCTTTGAGGTTACCCTGTGATTTATAATTTTCTTTCCAAGTTTAGAATAGTCCGTTCTATCTTGTAGTTGTCTTGACTTCCCTACACTCTAGAAGTTCTGTAATGACACAGTGTTTTCCTCTTTTTGGTTTGTAGTTGTCCTCATTTGTCAATTGATGTCTCTTGTCCCCTGTGTATAATCTTGTAGACTTATTTACTTTGGGTACTTCCATAGCTGGGTTGGTTTCTGGGTTATATCATCATGTGTGTTAATGGTCAGTTGTTGTTTGCTGTTGTTGCTTCTCTGTCCAAAGGACT
>NW_006921913.1:2490251-2502916 GCF_000298275.1 Orycteropus afer afer
GGGTTTGAACCGCCAGCCTTCTGGTTAGCAGTCAAGTGCCTTAGGCACAATGCTACCAGAGCTCCTCCTCTATTTGCTAGTGGGCAGCAATTATACACTCACCACCTGTCTCCTTTCCTATTGTCAGCCTCTCATATGTCTCTGCTGACTTTGGCAAACAGAACCTATTCTTAGATCCCTGGAGTCCAAATGAGAATGCTACCACTTTAAAATCCAAAAGGGCTACCACTTGTAAACATTCAAAATGGCTGTGCCCTTGGTTACTTTAAATATTTAAAATGGCTGTCGCTTGTAAACATTCTAAATGTCAGCACCCTCAGTCACTTTAAATATAAAAAATGGCTGCCACCTATAAACATTCAAAATGGCTATGCCCTTGGTCACTTTAAATATCCAAAATTGATGCCACTTATAAACATTCAAAATGCCTGCACCCTTGGCACTTTAAATATCCAAAATGGCTACCATGTGTAAACAATCAACATGGCTGAACCCTCTGGACTGTGTAAAGTCAGCAGCTCAGGTTGTCTCCTTCCTTGCTATTTCCCTTCCTAGTCATAGGCCACCAGAGCAGTTGTCCCTGCAGCTCTTTGTGACCAGGGCTGATCTTTAGGTCAATTGTCAGATCCCAACACCACTTGGAAACATTCAGGCTGTTGGTCCCATCAGCTCTGCAGCTCTGACTATCTCTGTAGTCATTGTTTTTGTTCAGGTTCTCCACTAGTTGGTGCCTAATCCACTTCTGTACAGTTTCTTTCAAAGCTCTGGGCTCCAGGATTATCTTCTGTATCTCTGTCAATTGGTTTTTCTTTTCTTTGTTGAAGAGGGTCTGTGTAGCTTGTCTGCCTGTTACAACGTTTTACCAGAAGTCCCTCTGTAATCTTTATGGGAGAAGACTGACTCATCTTTTTCCCACAGAGCTTCTGGTGGATTCAAACAGCTGACCTTTCTTTTAGCAGCTGAGTGCTTAACCACTGTGCCAACAGAGATCCTGATAGAAAGGAAGGAGTTGGTAAAATCCATTTTGCCTACTGAATGTCTAGGCTGAGACATTAAACTGACATGAACAGTTCCTCTTTGTATTAAATGGTTTAATTCTTTATCATTCACGTCCCCTAATCATCTCTATCAAATCTCCCTTGCCCTTTTCTTAAAGTCAGTTTGTTCAGGTCCTTTTGTTCCCCCACTGTTAATAAAAGTCCAGTCCTAATTTATTAGCACTGAGTTTTCCTTTAGTAGAGGATAGTGTTTAGGAACTTGAACTGCTGAGCTGAGTTAAGAACTTGGTTCTTTCACTTACTAGCTGTGAGAACTTGAGCAAGTGACCTCAACTCTTTGTCTTTGGTTTCCTCTTCTTTAAATAAGGGTGAAAATGTCTACTTTATACAGTTGTTGTTAATTTGTTAACTACACAAAATTAGCTGAGTAGACATAAAACACTTAGAATAGTGCCTGGCATATAATAAATACTATTCATGTTTGTTATTAATGTATTATTTTAGGATTTCACTCTCTCCTACTCTGATGCTTCACTGCCATTGCATGGGGGTCTTAGAGTATGTAGGCAGCATAGTTTGTTTTGTCATTTCTCCTCCAACTTTAGCCTCTTGGAATTAGGAGGAGGGTATTGTCTAAAATATTAGGAATATTTTTTACTTCTCTCACTTTTAGTTATAATTTCTTAAGTGTGATGTGTGTGTGTGTGTGTGAGCAGTTGTGGAAATAGGGAAGCAGGAGGCAGAGGTCTTATATAACGAATCTCTATCACTGCTTTTCGGGACAACATACTGGCCATTGAGAACCTCTGTGAGGCTGGTGTCAAATTGCCAGCTCTGGTGGGACATATGTATGAATATTTTAGAGGGTCATGCAGAGATCCCCAGTGCATGCTTTTTTTTTTTTTTTTTTTTTTTGACATGGGCAATCTCTTCCATCTGCTCCACCTTCTAATTCAAATACTCTACAGCCTCCTGCCACTGGTGACCAATGGCCATCCTTTGTAGGTATCTTCCTGCCTCATTCCCACCAAACTAAAAGCCTTAAAACAGTTGGAATCTCAAAAATAAAATGTTCACAAAATCTGTCTTAACAAAAGTCTGAAACTTTTATTTTAGCAAATGGAAATCACTTTAGTAGGAAATGTTTGGGACCACTGTGTAGGTACCTCTGCATGGTAATGATGTTGGCCTAAGGTCCCTTTTAAAGGAACCCTGTCCATGAGGACTGCCTGAATGACAAGGGATGGAGTAGAGCGATATCATAAGCCACTGGCCAGAGAGACATCACTTACATTAACCAATAAGTCGGTGAGAGAATCCCAGTTATGAGAAAGTCTCCAAAAAGCTCACAATGAGAGCTCCAAGAGAGAAGTCAGCTTAAATACCCTCCATGCCCAGAGGAGCCCTGGTGGTACAATGGTTAAGCACTTTGCTACTAACTCAAAGATTGGTGGTTCTTAGCCACTAGCTGCTCCAAGGGAGAAAAGACCTGATGATCTGCTCCCATAAAGATTTACAGCTTAGGAAACTCCATAGGGCACTTCTACTCTTTCCTATAGGATCATTATAAATCAAAACGGACTTCATGGCAAATAATAAACAAATAAACATACCCAGAAGGAGTTGCTGCCAAAACAAGATGGTACATGTCAAGTACTACCGTGTGTTCTCTGCCTCTCCCCTCTCCTCCTTCCCCTGTTCTAACACTGTACAGGTCAGAAGCCACTATTGGTTCTGACGTGGGAAAAATGAGAAGCCCAAATCTTCAAAATAGAGAAGCTACCCAACCCCTGTCTTTGCCATTATTACTTACTGGTTCAAATTAGACAGGTCCAAGACAGTTTGGGAGGAAACTTATCTTTCTTTTGGCTTTAACAAGAAGAAATTTATTTTTATCACAGTTTAGGTTAGAGGTCCAAATTTCTTCATGCTGGCTCTAGGGGAAAGCTTCCTCTCTCTGTTGGCTCTGGAGGAAAGTCCTTGTTGTTTTTGAGTTTCTGCTCCTGGGCAATCGTCATGTGACTTGGCATCTCTCCCCCATCATCCCTGCTTCCTTGGTCTGTTTCTTTTATATCTTGTAAGAGATTGAAAAAAGGCACCAAAAAAAAAAAAAAAAAACCCCACACACAACCAAAACTAAACCCACTGCCATTGAGTCAGATCCGACTCATAGTGACTCCTCCTTAGGTTTCTGAGGTTGTATCACTATGGAAGTAGATTGCCCAACCTTCCTTCTGAGGAATGGCTGGTGGGTTTGAACCGCCAGCCTCCTGGTTAGCAGTCAAATGCCTTAGGCACTGTGCCACCCTAGCTCCCAACAAAAGGCACACCTACACTAATCTTGTCTCATTAATGTAACAGAGACAATCCATTCCCAAAAGGGATTATAACTACAGGCATAACAGTTAGGATTTACAATACACATTTTTGTGTGACACAATTTAATGCATAACAGTGTCAGAGTAGAACTGTGCTTCATTGAGTTTTCAGTAGCTGGTTTTTTGGTAGTAGGTTGTCAGATCTTTCTTCCAAGGTGCTTCAATGTAGGCTTGAACCACCAACCTCTTGACCAGCAGTTGAGTACTCAACTGTTTGCACCCTTAAAAAAAACCAAACTAAACCAGTTGTTGTAAAGTGGACTCCAACTGTGCACCACAGAGTTTCCAGTGGCTGATTTTTCCAAAGCAGATCACTAGGCCTTTCTTTTGAAACACTTGTAGGTGAATTTGAACCACAAAACTTTTATTTAGTAATAGAGGCTTTTACTGTTTGTGTCACCCAGAGACTTCTTGAATTTCAAGGTTCTTGATAAGAAAAGACACTTTTTCCACCAAAGTATCTTATCTGTAAATGAAATTTACAGTTTTGACTATCACATGGAACAGAAAAGTATAAATTCTTGTTCTTGGGACTAGATTTAACTTTTTATTTCTCAGGAATGATCACAATAGCTTTGGGTTTTACCTGAGATTTCATTTAGTGTCAGGGAGAAAGGAGTGACATAGGTGGTTTTCAGGGGCAGTAATGGAAAGGATATTGTTGCTATGTGATTGCAGCCTTCCATATTACACTTGCTAACTATACGGTGACCTGCCACTAATCTTTAAGAATGATTATGGGGTCACCACCATTTTATTTTTATTACTGGTACTTGCAGTGAGTCTTAAACATGAATTTATATTAATCAGATGATTTAGTGGCATTAATTGAAAAGATGAAACTATATAACCCATTATCAGTTGATAACTCTATTTTGTTTGATTCTAAGGAGGCAGTGGGAGGAAGACAACCTCTTTACACCTGCAATGTTCTTAAGGTAGCTGACCTGATTGTACTGGACTCTCTTTAGGCATCTCTGTGCCATTTTTGTACCTTTCTGTGGTTCCCCTTATATTTCAGGGAAAATTACATTTTTCAGATTACCCTCCCAACAGAGTTCTGTTTTGGTTCTGCCAATGAGAGGCACTTACAAGAGATCTGAAGACTGAACAGAAGGAGAAGCCATTACTACTCTGGTAAAAGTGATTGGAATGTGCTTCAGCCAATGTTTAAACGTGGAATTTCTTTTCAGAGTTTGTCTTGCCAGTGTTGGATCTAGGTTTTGGGAATTTTCTTTTTTTAACTTTTTATTGTGATTCGGGTGAGCACTTACAGGCGAATTTGTTTTCCATTCAATAGTTCATATACATTTTGTTTTGTGACATTGATTGAAGTTCCCACAATGTATCAGTTCTCTTCCCACTTCCTTCCTGTGGTTACCTTTTCCCTGTGCCCTTCTTTCCTATGCATTCCTGATTTCTGAGCTTTCTCCCATGTAAATGCTACTCTTCTTATGTCCTCTGGTTGATTGTTCTAAGGAGTCCACTTCCCTGGTGTAATTGTTCACTTTGTAGGCCTGTCTATTGTTTGGCTGAAAGTTAAGCTACAGGAGCGAGTTCAATTCCAGACCCAAAGAGTGACTAGGCCTTAGTCTCAGGGGTTTCACCAGTCTCTATCAGACCAGTAAGGCTATTTTTTTAAAGGTGATTTCGAGTTTTGTTCCACATTTTTCTCCCACACTATACAGCATCTCAAATTTTGGTCCTTTTCAAAGGATTGGAAGTGGTAGCCAGGAACCATTTATTCTGGTCTCAAGGTCATGTAGACTGAGGTTCCCATGGGACACTAGTCCCTTTGACTAATTGTTTCCATGAATCCTTGATTTTCTTCACTTTTCTTTGCTCTGGACGAGGAGAGACCAATAATTGGCACTTAGATGGTTGTTTGCACACTTTTAAGACTAGGCATTACTCACCAAAGGAGGATGCAGGACAATGTTTTTATGCTGATTGAGCTTGATATTACCAATGACCATGGTCCTTAGACTGCAGGCCCAGTGACTCACTCCCTTAAGATGTTTAGTTGTGGCTAAGAAGTTGCCATAACTTTGACTCCTGTTTGCTCTATTAAATATATGGACATTTTTAAAGCACATACAAGTATGTATATAGAAATACCATCTGCCAAACCTATGTATGTTCATGAGTATATTCACATTTGCCTAACCATACCTGATCATCTTGCCTGTATACCTATGTATCCACCCATAGATTAATGTTTGTTATTACTGATAATGCAGTATTGTGTATGTAATAGTCTTTACTTTTGTTCTTTGTATCTCTATGTGCCTCTCAATGTCTTCCTTTTGCTTAGTGATATTGTGCTGGTCACCTGCTTTTGATATACTGCCTTTACCATTCCCAAATCATTACATGTTTCTTATATAGTTAGAAATTTTCTGAGGAAGTGCCATTCCATATTGGTTGTACCATTTTACAGTCCCACCAGCAAAGTAAGAGATTTCCAATCTCTCCATACTCTTATTAGCATCTGTTGTTTTCTGGTTTGTTGAACTTTGCTATTCTTTTTTGGGTGAGATGATATTTTATTGTTGCTCTGACTTGCATCTCTCTAATGGCTAATGATCAGGAACATTTCTTCATGTGTTTCTTGGCCAACTGAAGATCTTCTTTGGTGAAGTGTCAGTTCCTATCCTTTGCCTGTTTTAAATTGGATTGTCTTTTTGATGTTGAAGGGTTGAAGTTTTCAATAAATTTTAGAGACAAATTCCTTGTCATATATGCTGTTGCCAAATATATTTTCTCTGCCTGTATGTTCTCTTTTCACTCTTTTGGAGAAGGCTTTTGAAGCTCATCTGGTTTATCTTCTGCTATCTCTGCATTTTAGGTTATGTTTGATAGTCCATTTATGCCATAAATTAGGCCCCTAAGTCTCCCTGTAGATGTGGTGGCAGGCAGACCAGAAAGCAGAGCTGATGTGGGTGAAGTGGGGTTTGGAGATGCAGAGGTGGACAGACCAGGAAGTGAACCAGTGTGGGTGTGGTAGGGTTTGGAGCCATAGAGGGAGGGAGACCAGGAAGTGAGTGGAGTGGTTTGGAACAGCTAAGGGAGACGAACTAGTCTGTCAGTTTGTACTGTGATGGCTTCTGTGTTGCTGTGGGATTAGAGGCTATACCACTCACCAGTGTTTAAAATGCCAGCAGAGCTTCCAGACTAAGACAGACTTGGAAGAAGGAAGATGGAGAAGCTCAATATCTTCAGCCAAAACAAGGCCAGGAGTTGATTGTGGAACAGATCATCAACTATTCATATGCAAGTTCAAGTTGAAGCTGAAGACAATTAAAAGAAGTCCACGAGTGCCAAAATATGACTCTGATTATATCACTTCTGAATTTAGAAACCATCTAAAGAATAGATTTGATGCATTAAAAACCAATGATAGAAAACCAGAGGAATTGCAAGATGATATCAAGAACATCATCCATAAAGAAAGCAAAAGGTCATTAAAAAGACAAGAAAGGAAGAAAAGACCAAAATGGATGTCAGAAGAGACTCTGAAACTTTCCCTTGAATGGAGAATAGTTAAAGCAAGTGAAAGAAATGATAAAAGAGCTGAACAGAAGATTTCAAGGAGCAGCTTGAGAAGACAAAGCCAATTACTATAATGAAATGTATGAAGACCTGGAGTTAGAAAACCAAAAGGGAAGAACACACTCAGCATTTCTCAAGCTGAAAGAACTGAGGAAAAATTTTAAACTTTGAGTTGCAATATTGAAAGATTCTATGGGCAAAATATTGAATGACACAGGAATGATCAAAAGAAGATGGAAGGAATACACAGAGTCACTGTACCAAAAAGAATAGGTAGATGTTCAACCATTTCAGGAGGTAGCATATGATCAAGAACCAGTGATATTGAAGGAAGAAGTTGAAGCTGCGCTGAAGGAACTGGTGAAAAACATGGCTTCAGCAATTGATGGAATACCCATTGAGATATTTCAACAAACAGATACCATGCTGGAGGCACTCACTCAGTTATGCCAAGAGATTTGGAAAACAGCTTTCTGGCTAACTGACTAGAAGAGATCCATATTTGTACCCATTCTAAAGAAAGGTGATCCCACAGAATGTGGAAATTATCAAACAATATCATTAATATCACATGTAAGTAAAATCTTACTGAAGATAATTAAAAAATGGTTGCAGCAGTATATTGACAGAGAATTTCCAGAAATGTAAGCTGGATTCAGAGGAGGATGTAGAAAGAGATATGATTGTTGATGTCAGATGGATCTTGGCTCAAAGCAAAGAATACCAGAAAGATGTTTACTTATGCTTTATTGACTGTGCAAAGGCATTTGATTTTGTGGATCATGACAAATTATGGATAACATTGAGAAGAATCAGAATTCCAGAACACTTAATTGTACCCATGAAGAACCTATATATAGATCAGGAGGCTGTCATTCGAACAGAAAAGAGGGGTACTGCATGGTTTAAAATCAGGAAGGGAGTATGTCAGGGATGTATCTTTTCATCATATTTATTCAATCTGTATGCTGAGCAAATAATCTGAGAAGCTAGACCATATGAAGAGGAACTTGACATCAGGATTGGAGGAACAATTAACAACCTGCAATATGCTGAAGACACAACTTTGCTTGCTGAAAGTGAGGATGACTTGAAACACTTTGTGATGAAGATCGAAGACTATAGTCTGCAGTATGGATTATACCTCAATATAAAGTAAACAAAAATCCTCACAACTGGACCAATATACAATATCATGATAAATGGAGAAGAGATTGAAATTGTCAAATACTTCATATTGCTTGGCTCTACAATCAGTACCAATGGAAGCATTGAGTAAATCTACAGCAAATGACCTCTTTCAAGTACTGAAAAGCAAAAATGTCTCCTTGAAGACTAAGGTATGCCTAACCAAGCCATGGTATTTTCAATCACCTCATATGCATGTGAGAGGTGGACAATAATAAGGAAGACCAAAGAAGAATTGATGCTTACTTTTGTGTTGGTGAAGAATGCTGAGAGTACCATGGATTCCTGAAAGAACTAACAAATCTGTCCTGGAAGAAGTGCAGCCAGAGTGCTCCTTGGAAGTGAGAATTGGCAAACTTCATCTCACCTACTTTGGTCATGTTGTCAGAAGGGACCATTCTCTGGAAATGGATGTCATGCTTGGTAAAGTGTAGGGTCAATTAAGAAGGGGAAGGCCCTCAATGAAATGGATTGACACAGTTGCTGCAACAGTGGGCTCAGGAATAACAAGCACCGTGTGGTTGGCACAAGACTGGGCAGTGTTTTGTTCTGTTGTACATAGGATAGCTAAGAGTTGGAGACAACTCGATGGCACCTAACAACAACAAGTTTGCCCCTATTTTTTCTTTGATGAACTTTATAGTTTCAGGTTTTATGTTTAGGTGTTTGTACCATCTTGAGTTGTACACAACATCCAACTTCTAGTTTTGTTGATCCTTTCTATTGTTTTTCTGTTTCAGGTATTTCTGCTCAAATCATTATTACTTCTTTTCTTCTAGTGACTGTAAAATCGAAAAAATCCCAAACTCACTGCTGTCGAGTCTAATGACTGTAGGCTGTTTTTCCCTGCTCTTTTTCTAATTGTTGGAGATGTTTGGTTAATGTGTCGATTTTGACCCTTTCTCCTTTTTTGATGTGTGCATTTATTGCTATAAATTGTCCTTGGATCATTGCTTTGTTGTGTCCCAAAGATATTGGTACAATGTGTTGTCATTCTTGTTTCATTCCAGGATTTTTTGATAATCTTATTTTATTTATTTTATTGCTCAATAGTTTTTAAGGGGGATGTTTTTCAGTTTCTATTTATTTACTTTTTTTTATTGCTGATTTCTAATTTTATAGCATTATGATCTGAGTAGATGCTTTGCAGTATTTTGATGATTTTAAATTTATTGAGATTTGCTTTGTGGTAGTATTCTGTACATGTCTATAAGGTCAATTTTGTTGATTGTATTGTTTAGTTCTTCTGTGTCTTTGTTGAGTTTCTTCTTAGTTGTTCTATCCTTCATTGAAATAGTGTATCAAATCTCCTACTATCACTGTGGAATTATCTATTTGTTTTTTCAGCTTTGTTAAAGTCTGATTTATGTATTTTTTGACTCTTTAATTGAGGGTGTAGATATTTATTAGGGTTATGTTCTCTTGTTTGAATGATCTTTGAATTATTATATAATGCCATTCCTTGTCTCTTATGGTAGTTTTTGTCTTAAAGTCTACTTTATTAGAAATTAATATTGCCACTCCTGTTCTTCTTTGGTTACCATTTGCTAGATATATCTTTTTCCAAACTTTGATTTTTAGTCTATTTTTGTCTTTGTGTCTGAGGTGAGTCTCTTGCAGACAACATATTGAGGGATCATGTTTTCTTATACATTCTGTAACTTTCTGTTTCTTATTTGGTGCATTTAATCCATTTACATTCAGTGCAATTATCAACAGGTATGAATTTACTGCTGTCATTTCATTAAGTGTTTTTTTTTTTTTTTTTTTTTTTTTGGTGATGTTGCTGATTTCTTTGTTTCATATAGTTTTCTGTGTGGAGCTCATATTGCTTGATTTCTTTTTAAAATTATTTTCTTAATTGCTATTGTTTTACTATTTGCTAAAAATTTTGCTTTTCCTCTTTTTAATTTTGAGAAAATTTTATTAATTTTCTTTGAAGTTACCCTGTCATTTACTATTTTCTTCCCAAATTTAAACCAGTTTCTTCTATCTCAAAATTGTCTTGACTTCCTCTCTATTCAGAAGTTCTATACTACATTTTTTATTCCTTCTTTCTGCTTTGTAGTTTTTCTTATTTATGAACTGAGGTTTCTGATTCCTTGTTTACAATCTTATAAATTTACTTTAGAAACTTATATATTCTGGGTTATATTGTCATGTGTGTTAATCACAGGTTGTTTTCTGCTGTGTTGGTTCTGTGCAAATAACTCCCTTTAATATCCCTTGTTAAGTTCATCTGGTTTTTGCAATTTCCTTTTAATTTCTGTTTATCTGGAAATGTCCTAATTCACCATCATACTCGAGGGACAATTTTGCTGGGTATATAATTCTTAGTTGGCAACTTACTCTTTCAGGATTTTATATGTTTCATGCCATTGTCTTCTTGCCTGCATGGTTTCTGATGAGAAATCAGAGGTTAGTCTTATTGGTTTTCCTTTTTAGGTAACTTTTTGTTTTTCCCATGCTGCTTTCAGGATTATTTCTTTGCTTTTGGTTTTGGAAAGTTTGATTAGGATATGTCTTTGTGATTTTCTTTTTTGGATCTAGCCTGCTTGGGGTTCTTTGAACTTCTTGAATGCATATCTTCCTTCATCATATAAGGAAAGGTCTCTTTGAACAAATATTCAACAATATTCTCTGTGGTTTTATTTGTCTCTTTCTGTTCTGGAATTCCAACTACATGTAAGTTATTCTTCTTGATGGTGTCCCATATAAATCCTAGGCTTTCTACATTTTTCCCCCTTTGTTCCTATTTCTTATTGGCACCTTAACAAAGTAGTATTGAGAGATTTGTCTTCATCCTCACTAATTCTGTCTTCCATTTGCTCAGTTCTACTTCTTTGCACTTTCAATGTGTTATCTGTTTCTGAAAACTTACTATTACTCTTTTGGGTTCAAAAGAAAAGGAAAGTCTAAAAAAAAGAGAAAACAAAAGAAGGGGAAAGAAAAAAAAGGAAAAAATCTGAGGAGTGAACAGGAAAAAAATCTGAGGAGTGAACAGAAAGAAAAGTGAGCAATAGAAAAAGAATAGTAAAGAAAAAAGAAAAATGGTAGTTTTCTTCCATTTGAAATTTTTTGTTATTTGTAAGGGTTTTAGAGGACACTTTCCTAATAGGTTATGCTAATGTAGTGTCTTAGGTTGGGGCTTGCCAGGACAGAAAGATTCATGGCATGATATAGCAGATCTCAGGGGAAGAGAGCTCATTCAATCAATCATGCCTATGTAATAAGACCCCAATAAATGCTCTGGATATGGAGCTCCATGGGCTTCCTGGTTGGAGATAAACATTGGAGTAGATGGAAGAGTAGGGTTTTTCTTTTTAGGATATGGAAGCTCTAAGTTGAGAATCCTCCCAGACCTTGCCCTGTGTGTCTCTTTATTTGGATCTTTTTTTTTTTTTTTTTTTTTTGCTATTATAAATCTATAGTCTTATTGTTGGAGATGTTGGTTTAAAGTGTTGATTTTGACAGTAGTAGCTGAGCACCATCTATTTCTTCTGGTCTCATAGTGGTATCGGCTACTGTCAACTACTTGGAAGAGGATCTTTGTAGGAGATCCTGGATAGACAGGAGGAACAATGTGGAACAAAACTCAAAATCATTTGGAAAAAAGAAAACAAGCAGGGAACAAGTTTACTGGCCCAATGGAGCCTGGTGGAACCACTGAGACTATGGCCCCTAGCTGCCCTTCAGGTCTGGAATTGAACACACACTTGTAGCTTCCAGCCAAGCAGTAGACAGGCATACTAGTTGAGCATTTATCTGAGGTAGATACACTCCTTGGAGAGAACAAGCAAGAGAGAAAGAAGGGCTGCTCAGGCACAGGGAGACAGCTCAGGGGGTAGGAGTGCATGGAGGGATGGTCACAGGGAAACGGTACCTACTGGGAGGAAGTGAGAGAGGAAATGTTGCATTGTGCTAAATTGTGGTCAATGTCATGAGACAGTGTATGTGATCTGCTGTATGCAAAGTGTATTTCCTCTGTAAATTTTCACCCAAATAACAATAAAAATAATTTTAAAAAATAAAGTGTTGATTTTGGCTCTTTTTTTTTTTTTTTTTTTTTGATGTGGGCATTTATTGCTATAAATTGGCCTCTAATCACTGCTTTTGCTGTGTCCCAAAGATTTCATTCTCATTTGATTCAAGGAATTTTCTAATTTCAATTTTGATTTCTTCTCTTACCCAGTCTTTTTCAAGGAGGGTGTTGTTCAGTTTCCATGTGTTTACTCTTTTTCTGTTGATCTTCCTATTGTTGATTTCTAATTTGACAGCATTATGATCTGAGAAGATGCTTCACAGTATTTCAATGTTTTTAAATTTATGAAGGCTTGTTTTATGGCCTAAAATATGGTCTATCATGGAAAAAGTTCCATGTGCACTGGAGAAGAATGTATATTTGCTGCTGTTGGGTGAAGTGCTCTGTAAATGTCTATAAGGCCAAGTTGGTGGATTGTATTGTTTAGCTCTTCTGCATCTCTGTTGAGTTTCTTTCCAGTTGTTCTATCTTTCAAAGAAAGTGCTGTATTAAAGTTTCCCACTATGA
>NW_006921913.1:2504954-2533291 GCF_000298275.1 Orycteropus afer afer
TTGTGTCTTATGAGGACTGTTGCTGTCTGCCACTCAGTTAGACAAAAATTACAATTGAATAACCATCAAAAAGCTAAAAGCACATGGATAAAAATCACACCATGTAATCACACAGGAACAGTAACCAAAAAAAGAAAAAAGAGAAAAAGAAGAAGAAAAAACAACAAAAACTGCAATATCTGGGGATAGGGCACTAAGAGAAAAAAGGTAGAGAAGGAGAGTAATGAAGGAAAAAAATATGGTAACAATGCAAAAAGAAAAACAAGGAATGGGGTTAACCATGAGTAAAAAGGGGAAAAAACAAAAACATTAAAAAAGAAAAATTTTCAACCAGGATCAGTGAAAAGAAAAAACCGTTGAAAACTAGGACCTGGGAGGGGAAAAATAAGAATAATAGTAAAAAGGACAAAAGTATTATTAATAATAGTTGTTTAAAAACAGACAGATAAAAGCAAACTAATCACCAGAAAAAAAGAAAGTGAGAAAGAAAAAAATTAAAATAAAAAAAGAGAAAAAAATTGGTGGAGGACAAGGCAGGCCATTCAGTCTCTGTCTGAACACATAGACTGTGATGGAATTCCTGTGGGCCCAGAAGGTAGGTGGGAGAGGGGGATGGCTGCACCTCTGTTCACCAAGCGGTTGTAGGGTAGAAGAGTAGTAACAAGAGGAATGTCATACATTTTCAATCTTGCAGGTCCGGAGTGTCCTTGGTGTTGCTGGAAAGCAGAATGTGTTCTTAAGCCCCAGGAATCTGCGAGAGCACTGTCTCTTTAAATATCCAAAATAGTCAAGCTACTTTTAGACATTCAAAATGGAGTGCCCTCTGGACTGGCAAAAGTCCACAGCTCAGCCTGCCTTTCTGTTCACCTTCTCCGTTTATTCCCCAGCCATCAGAGCAGTCCTCCGTGCAGTCCCTGGCTAGCAGGGCTGATTTTTAGATTAATTCTTAGGTCCTACCACCACTGGGGAATCTCCAAGCTATCTGTGCTGTGCCATCAGGATTGCTCAGAACTGCTGCCAGACCGCAGCTCCGTCTCCTTTTTTGTTATTTTCATGCGAATTCTTCTGCTAGTTGGGGTGTAGTCTACTTCTATATCCTTCTCTTCAAGGATCAGGGGTCCAAGATAATCTTCTGTGTCTGTGTTAATCAGTTTCCCTTTTCTTTGTTGAAGAGGGTCTGTGCAGTCTTTCTGCCTAGTCCGCCATCTTACCGAAACTAAATCTATAGTCTTAAGCAAATAATTTTCTTGGGTTTTGTGAGTTGTTATAATGTATTATTGAACTGAAAGGAGTAGTGATGGCCAGCAGCTCAGAGGTAGGCCTACGGAACCCTGGGCTTAGAGCTGACATCCTGAGGCAGTAGGAGAAAACTCCTAAATTAATAGCAGGTCAGAAGTGTGGAGGCCCTGGGGACCCCCAAGCTTGAAGCTGGCATTTTAAGTCTTGGTTAGACTTGGCATTCTGAAAGACTGAGATCTAGTTCTTATGGTAAGGGTCAGAAGAAGCAGTACTGTGTGTGCAGTTGGATTACAATTGATCCTTACATTTGGTGTGAGAAAAGTGGAATTTGATTTCCCTTACACCAATTTACCATGCTCTGTCTTTGCAATTTGATTTTGAACCTCCATATGTATATCTAAAGAGTTCCAGTGGTGCAGTGTCTAAGGCATTTGACTGCTAACCAGAATTCTGTTGGCAGTTCAAATCCACCAGCCGTTCTGTGGAAGGAAGACAGAGCAATCTACTTCATAAAGATTTACTACTTTGGAAACCCAATGGGGGTTGCTATGTGTTGGAATCAACTTGACTGCAGTGAGTATGGTTTTTCTGGTTTAGCTTCAAGGAGCAGATTGTGATGACTAGTTCTGAGCTCTGCCCTTGCACCCCATTTCAGTTCTTCAAGCACATCACTTGAACACAAGCAATTTTGGCAACTCTTCCAAATGTACTTAAAGTTTTGGATTTTATCTGTATTCTTATTTCACTGATAGTCAAGTTTTTGTTTTTATTTCTTTTTCTCCTTTATTAAAGTATCTCTCCAAGTGAAGTTCTCAGACCACATACCTCATAATTACTTGGAATGCTTATTAAAAATTCAGATTCCCAGGGTTCTTTCCAAGAGTTGCTCAATTAGATTCTCTGAGGCTAGAGTGCTAAATTAAAAAAATTTAATTAGCACCCAAGATGATTTATAGACACTTAGAAGTTGATAACCACTATTTTAGTAAATGAATAAATTATGACAGTTTTAAAGAGTTCCTTTTTTACATCTAATATGATTTGCAACAAATTTATCCCCAATACCTTTCATAATGTAATTTCTTCACCACTGTCTTATCTACATATTATTCTTATATATAACTAAGGTTCTACATGTGATTATTTTCTTTTTATTTATTTTCTAAGTTTATAAAAATTCATATAGTGCTTCAATTCACTTTGTGGGGTATCACTTCAAATAACATGCACAATTTTTATCCTACCCATTGTCTGCAATTCAGAAAGTTTTCCCATCTTCTGGATTTGCTCAATCCCTGATGAAATGACTGATCACTCCAAATATAAATATTGGCAGCTGTTAAAGGTATATAACATATCCTTTTCTCTTGAGCACCCCTTAAAAAACTTGTAAGATTTATTCAATATATATAGTAGGTCTTAATTCTCCTGAGCTAAACCCCCAGTGACCAGCTTTCTAAAGCTGTGAAAATGGAGAAGCTGTTATTGAGAGTAGATGAGGAATTTGTAATTGTCTTTCTCTTCCTCTGCTCACCGTTTCAAATGTGACAGCAAGGACTGGGAAATTCAAAAGTAAAGATGGTGGCATTTTATATTTCAGATGCCTTGATTTTTGTCACACAGTTTCCTGTGAGCTGATCCCTTTCATGCTGTCTAGAGGTTGACATCAAAATGGCAACTAATTACAAGTAGAAAACTTAGTATCTTTTGATATGAGTACTCTTTTAGAGATGATAGAGGTAGATGACCTAGATTTGTTTTAAAGTGATTTACTTTTAATTTTTTGGCCAAATTGAGCAATAAAGTCAATACTAGTAAAGATACTTCACAGATATTTTTCTGTGAAGATACATTATAATTTTCTTTCTAGAATTGACAAAGCAGAGTGTGACTTTATCTTCAGGGTATTTTTGTTGTGGATATCAATATTATCTGAATACTAACTCAAAAACCCTTTGCAAGGTATGTATGGGTTGAAATCTTAGATCTCACAATTCAATGCTACCAAGGTTATATTGTTGTTGTTAGGTGCCATAGAGTTGATTTTGACCCTTAGTGAACCTGTGTGACAGAATAGACTTACCCTACAGTGTTTTCTAGGCTGTAATATTTACAGAAGTGAATCACTAGGTTTTTCTACCATTGACGGTGTGTTTGTACCACCAACTTTTCCTTGGCAGCTAGGCACTTATGTCTTGTGTCCCCAGGGCTCCTTTCCAAGGTTTTTGGTTATTCCTCCAAAAGTTTGCTAAGTTTTTAATTCTCTGGCTGCCAAGGCTTTGCTATTTCGACTCTCAGTGAATATAACAATGTGCAATGGAGTTTCTGTAACTTAACCAAAGTGTTTGCTACTAGGAAAGTGCACAAGGCAGGGTCCAAATACTGCAGATGGAGAAATATCTCTTAAAGCTGCTTTTTATGTGACGTTATGTGGAAGGTAGATGCTACTGCCCGTTCTGAAGAGCCTATTCTTCAGAATAGGTTCAATCCTGACTTACATGTCAGGGTTAGGTTCAATCCTAGAATTTTGTATGGAAACATTGAGGGCAACCATAACTTGGGCTAAGGAAAATAATATATTGTGATATACATGGTTCCTTTTGCTAATGACAATGTGAGTTAGCATTCAAAGAAAGGTTATGATTGGAATTGTATTATGAACAAATCATGAAAGGTGAATAAGAGAAGGAACTAACATTTAGAATGCCAGCTATGTGCCGGGCACTAAATTAGGAGTTTTGCATGTTTGACGGCAGTCCATCTTTGCAACAACCATTTGGCATTACTATGCACATTTCAGTGACATCAAAACTAAAACTCAGAGGGGTTAAGTTGCCAAAACTAAGGTTGTATAAGTAACAGAGCTGGAGTTTGAACAAAACAAGACTGGCTACAAGAGGACCTCCAACAATACTACATGGTCTTTTCACAACCTTTCTGCTTACTTGCATAATGTATTTCAGTTGAAAATGTATTAAAATGCATTGAATTCTTTTACAACAGTTTGCATATTGGTCATCTTTGTTTATTTCTTTGGCAAAAATCATATTAGAATCTGCATACCAAACACATTTGTAGGAAATACATTTTGGGAAAATTCTTACTTTGTGTGCATTGGAAAGACTGCTCCTTGAATTTAGAAAGACTTAGGAAGTATTCCTTTGAGCAAATTACTTCCTAAATTTCAGTTTACTGAAGTAAACTGCAAATTACTTCCTAAACTTTTTTTTTTCTCTTTTATAAAATGGGAATAATAATAGCAATCTTTCAAGGGTGTAAAATGAATTAGAAATAATGTGTGCAAAATGCCTAGCAAAGTTTCTGACACGTAGTCACTCACTCACTGCCTTCGAGTCGAACCCAACTCATAGCGACCCCTCAGGTTTCTGAGGTAGCATCACTACAGAAGTAGATTGCCCAACCTTTCTTCCCAGGAGTGGCTAGTGGGTTTGAATGGCCAGGCTTCTGGTTAGCAGTCAAATGCCTTAGGTGCTGTGCTACCAGAGCTCCTTGACATGTTGTTGTTGTTGTTGTTATATGCCTTCGAGTCGGACATGTAGTAGGAGTTAAAAAAAAAAGTGAGTATTATTAATGACACACATGAAAATTCCTTTGTTGGACACTAGGTTGCTGTGTTCATTATAGACAATGGTTGCTGAGCTTGTAACAATTTGTATTTAATCCTGTGTTCATACTGCAAATATTCTCAGATAAGCACATCAATTCAAATATTCTTCATTTGCTGATACAGTACCTCAGTAAAAACTTTAATAAAAGACTTTAGGTGGCCATGCACACACATATACACACACATATTTTTTTTTCTGTAACAGTTCAGATAATTTTGTAATATTGGTGATTTCTGCCTCAGTTTCATGAAGAGATTAATTTTATTTAGAATATTTTTATTTTGACATACTTAAAACTTGCACAAAATTAATATTGGTATAAAGAGCTTCACATATTCATTACAAAGATTTAGTGATCATAAAGATTTAGCCACAATTATTGTTTTTATTCTTTCATTTTGATTTTTTTAAAAAATCTTTGTAGTATGTTAAGGAAAATCCCTAACTATGTGTTATTTCACTCCAATATCTGTCAAAGTGCATCTAAATGAGGGCACTTTCTTTCATACTCACAATATTATTATAATATACCTAACAAAACTAAAAATAACTCATTGGTATGATCTAATGTGAAATCTATAATCAAATTATTCCAGTTATTTCAAAATTGACTTAAAACAAATTTCACAGATTGCATTTAGCTAAGTCCCTCAAGCTTTTTTTCAGTTGTGATTTGGGTGAAAGTTTACAGAAAAAATTCATTTTCTATATAGTTCTTAAACATTTTGTTTCATGACATTGACTGCAATCCCCATAATGTAACACCTCTCTTACCATTTCCTCCCTGTTGGTTACCTTTTCCCAGTGAACTTCTTTCCTAACCAGTCCTGCCCTCTGAGCTATTTCCTTGTGAAAATATTACCCCTCTGATCTCCCATTAATGACTGTTCTAAGGAATGTACCTGCCTGGTGTAAATGTTCACCATAAATGCCTGTCTGTTGTTTGGCTAGAAGCCATGGAAGTGATTTCACTTCCAGGTGCAAGGGGTGAGTAGGGGCCATAGTCTCAGGGGTTTAGTGCCTAAGGCACTTGACTGCTAACCAAAAAGCTGTTGACTCAAACCCACCAACCACTTCTTGGAAGGAAGATTGGGCAATCTACTTCTGTAATGATACTGCCTCGGAAACCCAAGGAGGGGTCAGTGTGAGTTGGATCCAACTCAATGGCAGTGAGTTTGATTTGGTTATCAGACCCGTAAGCCTGGTCTTTTTTATGATTTGAGGTTTTTCCATATTTTCCTCCCACTCTATCTAGGATCTTTTGCACCAATCCCTTTCTGAATGGTTCAGGGTCCTGTAGGTTGAAGTTCACTTGGTCCACTGATCCCTTGGACTAATTGTTTTCATGCATCTTTGGTTTACTTCATTCTTCTTTGTTCTGGTAGATGAGGAGAGACCAACTGCTGCATCTAGATGGCTACTTGTAAGCTTTTAAGACTCAAGTCACTACTCACCAAAGCAGGATGGGGCTGTGTTTGGGGACAGAGTCCTGTGCCTCTGGGGACTTGGCCATTGGCATGATGGACTCTCAGGCCAGCCATCAGCTGCAGCTCATAGATGAGCAGGATTTCTGCATACAGAGTTGAGTAGACACCAGACAGAACATTGAGTCTACAATTGTTGAGCTAGGCTCCATCTTTCAGCAGTTGGCACACATGGTTAAAGAACAGGTGGAAATCATTCAGGGGACTGATGAAAACTTGCTAGGAGCCCAGCTGGATGTTGAGGCTGCCATTCAGAGATCCTCAAGTCCTTCCATCAGTCAGCTCCAACCGGTGGCTCATGGTCAAAATCTTCCTCGTGTTCACTGTCTTCATCATCTTTGTGGTCTTCCTTGCCTGAACCCATTCCACCCTGAGGCACTCCAGGGAGGTTTGGAGCCCTCCTGGGAAAGCAGGTGGCCAGTGCTGTCACTGAGCTTGTGAACAATGCTTGGGATAAAGGCCCTGTTTTCCTCAAACTGCTAAGAATGGCCAGTGAGCCTTGACTCCCTGGCCACTGGCCATCCTGTCCTTCCTTACCACCCTTGGCCTATGAAACACACATGGTTCTAGATTTGGTGGCGTAGTGCCTAAGACACTTGACTGCTAACCAGAAGGCTGGCAGTTCAAACCCACCAGCCACTCGTTGGAAGGAATGTTGGGCAATCTATTTCCATAGAGATACCGCCTCAGAAACCCAAGGAGGGGTTGGTTGCTGTGAGTCAGATCAGACTTAACAGCAGTGAGTTTGGAGTAGGTGAAGTGGCTGTAAGAGAGCAGAGGCCAGCTGGGGGTGGTGGGGGAGGCTGTGCCCACTAGAACTTTTTATAAGTCCTCCCCAACCTCTCCCAAAGGAAACTCTGGCAGCAAGGGGACGTGATGCCCTTCCCCACCTTCCTGAGAGTGAGGAGAGGAATAGAAACTGCCCCCAGGACAAACTTTCCCATTTGGGTTAGAACTTGACTTCTTTCTTCTTTTTCTCTTCACCAGGTGAGGCAGGGTCCTGAGCCCCTCTGCTGCCTGCACAACCCCCAACATCAGGAGCTAGTGACTCTCAGTCTGCCAAATGCACTGCAGCCCATTTTCTGCCAATTACAGCAAGACTGTCAGCCTCAAAAAAATAAAAAGCCTTTTATTTGTTTGTTTTAAATCTAGAGCAGCCCCCTCCCCCTTAAGCCCTTTCTTTTCATGCCATTGATTTGTGCAGAAACTGGGTCAGTTGTCTGGCAGAATATTCCACCTTCTGGATTTCTCTCTTTGTTTCCTTGCTTCTAATATCCTCTGTTTTTCTATTACTATATTTACTTTCCATTTCTTGACCAAGAATATTCAAAGATGATACTGGGGATTTCATAAGGTGACCACAATGTCTTGTATTCCTGTTTTTTTTGATGCTGAAACTGATGCATGGACCAAGTACTGACAGCTTGATCATTCTGTTGATGATTGTTGTTTGATATGATTTCATCCAGGGTTGAAAAGTGGTACCTTTCTAATTCTAGCAAGTCTTTATAAAGGAATTAAAAAAACAGCTTTATTGAGGTATAATTGGTATACAATAAATTTTACAAATTTAAAGGATACATTTTGATAAGTTATGACATTATGACATATGCATATATCTGTGAAACAATCACTATTACCAAGAAAATAGATGTTTATCACCCCTGTAAGTCAGTCTCCTGTGCCCCTCTAAAATCATTCCCATTCTCCCTCTCTCTTTCTGCCTCCATTCCAATGCAACCACTTTTTTTGTCACTGTAGATTAATTTGTATATTTTTTGCTTTTCTCTATATATCTCAAATACTATTTAGCATCTTCATGAAGTGAAGAATTAGCTATTTACAAAATAAGAATAATCTTAGAAAAGTCATTTGGCAATCAGCATAATAATTCTAAATGATAAAATAAAATTTTCTATTTTGTTACATGTGAAAGACACATTGGGTTTATTTTTAACTGGATAATATATGATTGATTTAGCAAATGACAAAATAATTAAATGATTCTAGAGTATTCCAATACTTCTTGAGCATTGACATTTTCTTATGGAATTGTTTGTCTTATGTTCTTCCTTTTCTCCCCTCCATACAACTTTGTGAGATTTGCAGTGTAAAAATGATGTGGTGGAGTCATCTGGCCTCCTCTAACTTCATAAAGGGAAGGAGAATTAAGATCAACAGCCCAAGGAGGTTTCCTGTGAGGTAGAGGTCAAACATACCTCCTCTCTCCATTGTTTTTGCCAATTCTGACATCAGCTGTCTCTCCCACAGCACTCTTTTCTTCTTTGTTGGGTTCGCTAATTTGTTACAGTGGCCCCACAGAACTCACAGACCATATTCACGGTTATAGGGTTTATTAGTGAAGCAACAGGTCACAATTTAGAATTAGGAACAAATCAGGATACAGTTCTTCAGTCAAGAGAATTTCTTGGCTGTGCCCAGAGGCAGGCCTTTCCCTAGCCCTATGCCGCTCAGCTCTTCAGGTCTCTTGGGTCCAGTCCAGTCAATGCTCTGCTTGGGCAAGTGTTGTAAAACTCTTTAGCTCCACCAGTAAGTGCCCAAAGGCACACAAACTACTCAACCAATTAGCCACGCCCCAAAGGTGCTCAGATCTCTAGCTCCATGGACTGGCAAGCCTAGCTCTGCGAAGTGCCTGGAGGTACCTCACTCTGCCAGCAAGCCTCTTGCCTGAAGGTGTTCAACTTTCTTGCTCATAGGCTAGGAAGCCCACCATACTTTCTCTTGTCTGTCTCCTGGATCTGCTGCCATTTCTCTGCCACTGGTTCTTACCATCTCGTGCCATCTCTGGTATTACAGCTCTCTCTCTGTCTCCTGGATCTAGGAGGTTCTCAGTGCAGGAACCCTGGGGCCAAAGGACATACTCTGATCCTGTTTGTTCTTCTTGGTGGTAGTGACATTCCTCCTGCCCACCTCTGAGATGGGTCATTTGAAGCCTAGAGGGATGGCAAAATTAACCAATCTCCTTGTTAAATTTCCATACGCTTTATTTGCATAGTCCCACTCTGACAATGGTGCCGTGTACCTTATTAGCATTACTAGCAAACTATCTAATCCCCTTGGTGGGCCACAAGCATCTAATTTGCATAGTCCTACCCTGTCCTTTTGGGGGAATTACTAAACCATTGCAAAAAAAGGCCATATAAAAGCAATCCATCATACTGCTTGCAGGATCAGAAAGATAATAACAGGACAGGGATTTATTCATTTTCCTTTATCGTGTTAACCCAGCTTGGCTGCTTGCATTACAATAAAATATACAAGATAATTGCTGGCATCGATATAAAACATTTTTTTTCTCTGTATTGAAACTGTAAGCAGAGTAAATTGTTCTTTCCTTTCCAGTTCTTGGATTTCAATTCATTTTCAGCTAACTACCTCATGAAGAGCAAAGGATAATGTGTTTTCTTTGCTTCCTCATTTGGCAGACAGGTAATCTGGGAAGGAGAGATACCTGGTTCAATAGAGCTAATGACTTTCAGGTATCCTACCTCAAATCTGAGCACAAGAAATATGTTCTAAGGTACAGCTCACACAGATTGGCATGACACCTTGGAAAGATGGACAGTTGGTAAGTGGTGAATGAAATGCCACAATTCTTGGGAAAGATGATCTGACAGTGAAGTAAGAAGCAAGCATCATGAAAAAGAGTGTGATGTGAATATGATCTCAGCTTAACTTTTAAATTTCCTTCAAGTCTTCTTACAAGTCAAACAGATTAACTACAATAATGATTTTTTTTATTTTAAAAAAGGATTATATTTTCTAGAAAACAAAATTGATAGGAAATTCTTCTTAAACCCCAGAATATGTTGTTGTTGTGGTTGTTAGGTGCCGTCAAGTCATTTCTGACTCATAGCGATCCCATGAGCAGCAGAACGAAACACTGCCCGATCCTGAGCCAGCTCCATGATCCCTGCTATACTTGAGCCCATCATCGCAGCCACCGTGTCTAGAAAACAAAATTGATAGGAAATTCTTCTTAAACCCCAGAATATGGGTGTAGCCAAACTACCAAAAGGAGTGAGACCTGCACATGATGAATAGCTTTGTTGCAATGCAGAATAGGAAATGAAAAGACACAAGTGCCAACAACATCATTCTTATAACTTTATCATGATATAATGATCTTCCAGCTCTGGTAATGCATTAACAATATCACTCAGCAGCTTTCTTTTGTTTAGTATTTGTCTGGCGTCTTAGCTTCTTAGTGTTGCTATAACAGAAACACCCCAAAGGGGTGTTTTAGTGAACAGAAGCTAGTTTTCTCACAGTTTAGGAGGCTAAAAGTCAGAATTCAGGGTGCCAGCCCTAAGGGAAGGCTTTCTCTGTCAGCTATGAGGGAATATCTTTGTCCCTTTTCAGCTTCTGTTCATTGGCTTTCTAATGATCTTCATGTGCTGTGGCATTTATTTTACTGATCTGTGTTTCCTTGCCTCTGTGCCTAATCTGCCACTTTCACATCTCAAAAGAGATTGGCTTAAAACACACCTACACTTGCTATAGCCTCATTAGCATAACAGAAAATTCTATTCCCAAATGAGATTACATCTTCATGTATAGAGGTACAGATTCCAAAACACTATTTTGGGGGGACAAAATTCAGTCCATAAAATCTCATATATCTTCTTCCACTTTTTAATTTTCAACACTCATGTGTCCATGTGTTTTAGATGTGAATTATGAAAAGAGCATATAGCTGGATTTTGGGAGCTCTGGTAGTGTAATGCCTAAGGTACTTGACTTGACTGCTAACCAGAAGTCTGGCAGTTCAAACCCACCAGCCACTTCTCAGAAGGAAGGTTGGGCAATCTACTTTCATAGTGATACTGCCTTGGAAACCCAAGGAGGGGTCGCTATGAGTCAACTCTGACTCAATGGCACATAACAACGACAACATAGCTGGATTCAGGGCTGATATTTAGTCAATATAAATGCATATCGACATATTGGCTATTTATGACCAGCATAATTTTGATTGATTGGCAAATCCTTTCTGATTGGTCAGTACCTGTACTATACCAATTATTAAATATTTGGAATATCATTTCTAGCTGGATTTTATTTTTAATAAAATATCACAATATTTGTCACTCAAATAGAGAGTTTAGTCCATTTATATGTTTTAACTAATAATATGATTTAATTTCTTTTCATTATTTCAAGTGGTTTCTGTATATCTCACCGATTTTTTGCTTTCTCTGCTAAGAGGCCATTGGAAGCAGCATCTTCTGACCTCCTCTAACTTCACAAGAGGACGACAGAATCACCTTCAGCAGCTTATTCCTCTGAGGCCAGACATGCCTCACTCTCCAGCCTTTTACCAATTCTGAAAACAACGTCCCTCCCAGTGCACTCACTACTTCTCTGTTGAGTTTGATAATTCATTGCAATGGTCACATAGAACTCACAGACAGTACTCATGATTACGGGGTTTATTAGAGAAGTAACAGGGTACAATTCAAGTTCAGGAACAAGCTCAGGACACAGTACTTTGATCAGGACAGTCTTCCCTCTGCTGTGACCTCAGACATGCCTCTCTGGCCCTTGGCCTCTCTGCCTGGCCTCTGCCTCTGTGGGCCAGGTAAGCATCATGCTCTGTCTTGTGCCTCTTGGTTCAACTGCCACCATCTCTCTGGCTGGGGTCCAAGGATAAACTCCACCTTCAGCTCTTCTGTCTTGATGGCAGTGAGATATCCTCTCCGCCTCTAGGAAGGCTCATTTTAAGCCTGGCAGAGTGACAAAACTAACCAATCCCAACATCAGAGTTCTACATACCTTATTTGCATGGTCCCATCCAGTAATCTGCTGGGAGTTACAAAGATGATGGCTAGAAAATCCAGGCCAAGTAATTAACTGCACCACACTCTCTTTTTGCCTCTCATGTTTTATTTTTAAAAAATGAGTTTCCTCTTAATCCCATTTCATGTTTTATTTTCTTGTTAGGAACATACATGTTTTATGTCTATTTTTAAAGAATTTTCTTAATTATTTTCACCTGCATATTTAACAAAATCTAAGTTAATCAATGTATTTACCCTCCTCCCAAACCAAGGGCCTTTGAAGTTTCTAATTCCAATCACCCTCTTGCAATTGTCCATTGTTTTCCCCAATATTTTAGTTCTATCCTGGCCTCTCCCCCTAAAATTAGACATTATTATTATTGTCATATACATCCCATAGTAGGTTAGCTTACTTATAGATTTACCAAAATCTTGCTTACTATTTTTCTTTAGATTCCATCTGGGGTTATTTCCTTCCTCATGAAGTATATCCTTCAAAAATTCTTTCAGTGAGAATCTGTTGATGACAAACAAATTCAATATTTACTTATCTGGAAAAGCTTTCATTCTTAAAAATTAGTTTCACGGATTACTGAATTGTAGGTTGGTTGTTATCTTGCTTAGCACATCAAGATATTACTCTATTGCTTTATAGCTTCTATCATTATGGTGAAGAAGTTAGCCATCATTCTGATAGCCATTCCTTGAAAAATGATCTGTCTTTTCTAGTTGACTACTTTTAAAATCTTTTCTGTAGTGATCTTCAGTTTCACTATTAAGTGGATAGATATAGATTTGTTTTTAATTTATTCTCTTTGGTATTTATTTCTGAAATGGGAATTTGTGTTTATCAAGAGGCCTAGAAAATTCTTAGTCCACATCTTTATGAGAGACCCTTTCTCATTCTATTTTCTGTGTAATGTCTTCTGGTTTATTTTCTATTTTATTAGTTTTTTTCTTCAGTTGTGTCTACTTTTGCTTTTTAATGCATCCACTGAATTTTTAATTTTGAGTTTTTTAATTTCTCCAAGTTTGGCTTTGTTTTTTTAAAAATCTGTTTGGCTGCTCTTTATGGTTTCATTCTTTTTTTCATACCTTTAAGATTCTTTTTTACATTTCTTTAATGTATTAAATATAATTTTATGTTCTGAGGCCTTTGTAGGTCTGATTTTCTGAATGTTGTTTCTGCAGAGTTTCTTTTTTTTTCTGGTGCTTCATTTCTTTATTATTTTTAGTTCATGAGTTGTTTATTTTTCTTGGATATTTCCTGGAAGAATGCGTAGATCCACGAGGTGAAGTTCAGTGATCCAGATAGGATGTATGTTTGTTACTGCCAGTCAATTGTAGCCATTTCCAAACTGTGAGCACTTTCAACTAATTTCTATGAAATATTTATTTTACAGACATAGAATGTATTAAAACTGCAAACTATTGTGAGGACCAATAAACTTCAAAGATGATTTATTTTCCTTGTGTTCAGTGAAACAGCAAATTTCCTTTTTTGACTCCTTGTGGTAGGATGAATAGTGCCCTCTCTTTTCCCTCAAATGTTCTAATCCCTGGAACCTATGACTATCATTATATGGCAAAAAGGACTTTGAAGATGTGACCATGTTAAAGATCTTGAGATAGAGAGATTATTCTGGATTATCTAGGTGGGCCCCATGTCATCACCAGATTCCTTATAAGAGACACAGGAAGAGTCAGAGCTAGAAAGCAGCAGAATGCAATTATGGAAATAAGAGGTTGGAATAAGGTGAGGAAGGGCCACAAGCCAAGCAATCTTCAGCCTTTAGAAGTTGAAAAGCAGCAAGAAAACAGATAGTCTTCTGAAGCCTTCAGAAGGACACAATCCTTGATTTTAGAGTTCAACCTCTAGAATTGTAAGAAAATAAATTGTAAACCCCTAAATGTGTAGTAGAAGCTCTGGTAGCATAGTGCCTAAGGCACTTGACTGCTAACCAGAAGGGTGGTGGTTCAAACCCACCAGCCACTCCTCAGAAGGAACATGGGGCAATCTACTTCCGTAGTGATACTGCCTTGGAAACCCAAGAAGGGGTTGCTATGAGTCTGGTCTGACTCGACGACATATAATAACAACAACATTTAGGAATATGTATATGTGTGGGTGTGTGTGTGTACACACACACATATATATGCATATATACAAAATATATATATATTTTGTGTGTCTGTGTGTGTGATATCAAAGTGATGGATGAGAGTACAGATCTTTAGGATTCCAGCTTTTCCAAGAAAACTGGCTATTCTTCCATGAAGTTATCCATTGTAGTTGAGACTCGGGCTAGAATCCTCTCTGGTGACCTACAGGTATCGGGGGAAACTCCAGGGTGCAGAGCTTGGCAGAACCCTTCAGGGTGGAAAGTCACTTTGGCATTCACTCACTTTCTAGCTATACTTTATTTTTGGCACTTGCAGACTTTTTCCCTTTTTCCCAGCACAGCAATGCTTTTTACAAAGCAAGTTTTAAATATTTCATCCAGCATTTGAGCTATTTCAATCAGGAGGGTTTTTCAGGATGTGTAGTTTGTCATACACTGGAAATGGAAATCTAGGGAACCTTTTGCAATTAATTTTAAAATTATCATTCCTCCTGCCTTTGAGGCAGGATACACACACTTCAACATTTTAGATCTTCCTTTCTGGCCCTCTGGAGCCTGGAAGTTCTAAAGTCAGAATTTCTAAGCCAGCCTCTTATCTAGGAAAAGAGAAAACTTAAACACTAATGACTTATATCATGAGCTCATTAGAGACTGTTTTTCTAAACAATTCATTATCTGCTATTATAAAGTATTTCCTGGGAGGAAAGAACTTGGCAGCCAAGTTGCACTTCAGTGAATTGAAACTGACCCTGTTTGTATACTTGTATCATTACTGTCTGGTGAACAGTTCTTAAAGCTTTTAGTAGTTTTCTTCATTTTATCTTCCAAATACAAAGAAGTTTGGATTAGGCATATAAACTACAACTGATGTTGCTGTACCTCTCCCAGAAGCTTTCTCTTTCTCTACATTTTTTTTTTTTTTTTCAACTTTATCTTGTGATTTGGGTGAAAAGTTACAGGGCAAATTAATTTTCCATTCAATAATTCCCACATATTTTGTTCTGTAACATTAATTGCAACTCCTACAATATTACAGCTCTCTTCCTAGTTCCTCCCTGTGGTTACCTTTTCCTTGTGTCCTTCTTTCCTATGCATTCCTGCCCTTTGAGCATCTCCCTGAACGAATACTGCCCTTCTGATTGCCTGTTTATTGTTGTAAGGAGTGCATCGACCTGGTATAATTGTTCATTTTGTAGGCCTATCTATTGTTTGGCTGAAAGTTAAGCCATCAGAATGAGTTCAATTCCAGGGCTGAAGGGTGATTAGGAGGCATAGTCTCAGGGATTTCACCACTCTCTGGTCTTTTTTGATTTTGAATTTTGTTCTACATTTTTCTCCCACTCTATCCAGGATCTCTAAAAGATGGCTAAAAGAACTAACAAATCTGTCCTGGAAGAAGTGCACCTGTAATGCTTCTTGGAAGCAAGAATGGCCAGACTTCGTCTCACCTACTTTGTTCATGTTGTAAGAAGGAACCACTGCCTGAAGAAGGATATCATGCTTGGTAAAGTGGAGGGTCAACGAAAAAGGGGAAGGCCTTTGACACAGTGGTTACAACGATGGGCTCAGGTATAGCAAAGATTGCGGGGCTGGCACAGGACTGAGCAGTGTTTCGTTCTGCTGTATGTAGGGTTGCTATGAGTCGGAGACAACTCAACGACACCTAACAACAACAACAACAACAACAATCCAGGATCTCTAATTTTGATCCCTTTCTGAGTGATTGGCATTTGTAGTTGACCACCTTCTAATTAGTTCTTCTGGTCTCAGGGTTGTGTAAGCTGAGGTTCCCATGATCCACTACTCCCTTGTACTAATTTTTTCCATGCATCTTTGATTTTCTTCACTCTTTTTTCCCTGAATGAAGAGAGATCAAAAATTTCATCTTAGATGGCTGTGTGCAAGCTTTTAAGGCCGCAGCCACTATTCACTGAAGAAGATGTAGAACAATGTTTTTGTGTATCATGTTATGCCAATTGAGATCGATGTTCCCTGCAACCATGGTTCCAAGCCTGCAGGCCCAGTGATTCACTCCCTTAAGGTGTTTGGTTGTGGATAAGTTATCATAACTTTGCCCCCTGTTGACTTTATTATATATGTGTGGACATTTTTATAACACGTACAGATACATATATAGTCTGCCAAACTTGTATATGATCACAGGTATATTCCCTTTTGCCTAGACATACCTAATAATTCAGCCTGTCTACCTGTGTATTCACCCATAGATAAATGTTTGTATTAATGCACTATTGTGTATGTAATAGTATTTACCTTTGTTCTCTGTAGTTCTTGTGCATCTCTTCATTTCTTCCTTTTCATTAATGATATTGTGCTTGTCATGCACATTTGGTATATTGTTTTCCTTTCACTCAAATCAATATGTATCTCTTACCTAGCTAGCAATTTTCCTTGCCTTCTTCTCCCACCCCTGTGGTAACCAATAAACAAACTTATTCCTGTGTATAAACCTTTCATTGACTTTTTGTAATACAATATTTGTCCTTCAGTGAATGACTTATTTCACTCAGCATAATGTCTTCCAAGTTCATCCATTTATGAAGTGTTTTGTGAATTTTTCTTTATTCTTTAATCTTGCATAGTATGTCATTGTATGTATGTACCATAGTTTGGTTATCCAATCATCTGTTGATGATCTCTTAGACTATTTCCATGTTTTTCCTATTATGAATAGTGCTGTGATGAACATGGGTGTGCATATATCAATTCATGTTCTAGCTTACAGTTCGTGAAGATATATACTTAGTAGTGGGATTGCTGGATCAAATAGTATTTCTATTCCTAACTTTTTAAGGAAGTGCCACACCATTTTCCACAGTGGTTGAACCATTTTACAGTTCCACCAATGATATATGAGAGTTTCAATCTCTCCACACCCTTGCAAGCATATGATGTTCTCTGTCTTCTTGAACTTTGTTATTGTTGGGATGAGAAGATAACTCATTGTTGTTTTGTTTTACATCTCTGTAATGGCTAATGAAGGTGCTCTGGTGGTGTCGTGGTTTAAAACATTTGGTTACTCACAGTTCAAATCCACCAGCTGCTCTGTAGGAGGAATATCAAGCAGTTCACTTCCGTGAAGATTTACAGCCTTGGAAGCCCTGTTGGGTTCTTTATGTGTCTGAATCTACTCAATGGCAGTGGGTTTGGTTTTGGTTTTAATGACTAATGATCACAAGCATTTTTTCACATGTTTGTGGGATGCCTGAAAATCTTTGGTGAAGTGTCTGTTCATGTATTTTGCCCATTTTTTAATTGGATTGTTTGCCTTTTTGTTGTTGAGGTATTGAAATTTTCTATAAATTTTAGAGATAACCCCTTGTCAGATATGTCATTGCCAAGTATTTTTTCCCAATCTGTATATTCTCTTTTTACTCTTTTGGAGAAGATACACATGCACATAAGGATTTAATTTTTAGAAGGTCCCACTCATCTAGCTGATATTTTGCTGTTTGTGCATTTTTGGTTATGTTTTATTGTCTATTTATGTTATCAATTAGGACCCCAAAGTTTGTTCCTATTTTTTCTTTGATGAACTTTATAGTCCAGGGTTTCACATTTAGATGTTTAATCAATTTGGAGTTAGTTTTTTTGTGTGGTGTGAGGTATGAATCTTCTTTCATTTTTCTGCAAATAGATATCAAGTTTTGCCAGGACCATTTATTAAAGGACCATCCCTTTCCCATTTAATGGATTCCAACCCTGTGCCATCCACCTTGTCCATAGGTGGATGGATCTATTTATGGATTATCAATTCTGCTCCACTGGTCTGTGTGTCTGTCATCATAGCAATACCAGTCTGTTATGACTACTATAGCTATATGGTAGATTTTGAGATTGGGACATTTTTTTTTTTTTTAACTTTTTTTTAAGTTTCATTCTATATTTTTTTCTTCTTCAGTATTGTTTTTCTTGTATCTGAGGTCTCTTTCCTTTCTGTATAAAATTAGTGATAGGTGTTTCTATGTCCTTAAAGAATGTTGATGGAAATTGGATTAGAATTGTATTAAATCTACATATGGCTTATGTAGCATTAACATTTTCAAAATGTTCAGTCTTCCTATCCATGAGCATAATATATTCTTCTAATTATGGAAGTGTCTTATAGTTTCTTGTAGTAGTGTCTTGTATTTTTCTTTGTGTAAGTCTTTTGTGTCCCTGGTAAGATTTATTTAGATTGCCCCATCTTCCTTCTGCAACATAGCTAGTGGGTTTGAATAGACCAACTCTCTGCTTAGCAGTTGAACGCCTTAGGAACCATGCCACCAGAGTTCCTTTTTATCCTTGGTAGGTTTTGTAAATGGCATTGTATAGCTTATTTCCTTTTCAGCGATGTCTTTATTGATGTAGAGGTATCTGAATTATATTTGTATGTTGATCCTTTATCCTGCCAATTTGCTGAACCTTCCAATTAGTCCTAGTAGTTTTCTTGCCAAGTCTCTTGGGTTTTCTATGTATAGGCTCATATCATCAGCCAATAGAGATAGTTTTACTTCTTTTCCAATTTGGATGCCTTTAATTTCTGTTTCTTGCCTTATTGCCCTGGCTAGGACTTTCAATACAATGTTGAATAGAAGTGGTGATAGACGGCATCCCTGTCTGATTCTCATTCACACAGAAATTATTTTCAGTCTCTGTTAAGAATAATGCTGGCTACTGATTTTACACATATGTGTTTTATGATGTTGAGGAATTTTCCTTCTATTCCGGTTTTGCTGAGAATTTGTTATCAGGAATGGGTTTGGATTTTATCAAATGCATTTTCTACATCAATTGATATTATCATATTGCTCTTTTCCTTTGTTTTATTTATGTGGTAGATTACATGGATTGCTTTTCTAAAGTTGAACCATCCTTGTATAACTGGTATGAATCCCACTTTGTAATGGTGTATTATTCTTTTGATATGGTGTTCGATTCTATTGGCTAGGATTTGTTGAAGTTTTGTGTGTATGAGGGGTATTGGTTTGTAGCTTTCCTTTCTAGTGGTATCTTTGCCTAGTTTTTGGTACCAGGGTTATGCTTGCTTCATAAAATGGATTTGGGGGTGTTCCATCTTTTCCTATGTTCTGGAACATTTTGAATAGAATTAGTGTCAACTCTTCTTTGAATATTTGGTAGAATTCTCCAATGAAGCTATCTGGGTGAGGACTTTTTTTTTTGTTTGTAGTTTTTTGATTTTTTTTAATGACCCCTTCAATTCTTCTTTTGTTATGGGTCTGTTCAAACTTCCTAACTCAGTCTGTGTTAGCTTAAGTAAATCCTATGCTTCTAGAAATCTGTCCATTTCTTCTAGGTTTTTAAATTTACTGGAGTATAGTTCTTCATGGTATCCTGATATCACCCTTTTTATTTTGTTGGTTGTGTGGTAATGTTCCCGATTTCATTTCTTACTCATGTTATTTGCATCTTCTCCTTCTTTTCCTTTGTTAAATTTGCCAGTGGTTTGTTGATTTTATTAATCATTTCAAAAAACCAACCTCTAGTCTTGCTGATGCTTTTTATTGTTTTTCTGTTTCATTAATTTCTGCTCAGATCATTATTATTTCTTTTTGTCTGGTGACCATAGACTTTTTCTATTTGCTCTTTTTCTAACTGTTAAGAGTTTTGGATTAATATGTTGATTTTGGCTCTTTCTTCTTTTTTGATTTGTGCATTTATTACTATAAATTGCCTTCTGATCACTGCTTTTGCTGTGTTACAAAGATGTTAGTATGTTGTGCTGTCATCTCATTTGATCCCAAGATCTTTTAATAATCATATTTTATTTTTTCTATTAGTCAGTAGTTTTCAAAGAAGGTAATATTCACTTTCTATGTGTTTGCTTTCTTTTCCTTGATCTTTCTATTTTTAATTTCTAATTTTATAGCACTGTGATCTGAGAAGATGTTTTGCAGTATTTCAATGTTTTTAAACTTACTGATGCTTTCTTTGTGGCCTAACATGATCTCCTCTAGAGAATGTTGTGTGTACACTGGAATAGAATATATATGTGCTGGTGTTGGGTGAAGTGCTCTGATTATGTCTATAAGGTCTATTTAATTGATCGTCTTGTTTAGCTCTTCTGTGTCTTTGTTGAGTTTCTTTCTAGTTGTTCTATCCTTTATTGAAAGTAGTGTATTAAAGTATCCTTCTGTTACTGTGGCATCATCTATTTCCCTTTTCAATTCTGTTAAAGTCTGCTGTATATATTTTGGGGTTCTTTTGTTGGATGTGCAGGGCCCTTATTATGGTTTGTCTTCTTGTTTGATTGATCCTTTAATCATTATGTAATGTCCTTCTTTGTCTCTTATGGTGGTTTATGTCTTAAAGTCTATTTTATCAAAAATTAATATTGCAACACCTGCTCTGTTTTGATTATGATTTGCTTTATATATTTTCCCCCAACCTTTGATTCTTAGTCAATTTTTATCTTTGTGTTTATTGTGAGTCTCTTGTAGACAACATATTGATAGGTCATATTTTCTTATCCATTCTGCAACTTTCTCTTTCTTGTTTGGTGCATTTAATCCATTACATTCAGTGTAATTATTGACAAATATAATTCTATCACTATTGTTTTGTTATTTTATTTATTTGTGCGTGGTGTTGCTGATTTCTTTGTTCCATGTAATTTTCTGTGCTCAGCTCATTTTGTTTGTTTTATTTATTTGTTTATTTATATCATTTCTTTCATTGCTATTGTTTTAGTACTTTAGTGCTATTGTTTGCTAATTATTTATGCCTTTCCTTTTGTTCATTTTGATAAGGATTACTAATTTTCTTTGAAGTTATTATTCATGGTTTATTATTTTCTTCCCAAGTTTAAAACAATCTGTTCTATCTTTAAATCATCTTAACTACCTCTCTATTTGGAAGTTCTGTACCTATACTATTTATTCCCTTTGTTTGCTTTGTAGTTGTCCTCATTTATAAATTGATTTCTCTGATTCCCTGTTTTCAGGCTTGTAAGTTTATTTTACTTTGGATACTTCCTCATTTGTGTTGGTTTCTGGGTTATGTTGTCATGTGTGTTAATCACAGGTTGTCTGCTGTTGTTGATTCTTTGTCCTAATGACTTCTTTTAGCATCTAATGTAAGGTTGGTCTGTTAGTGGTAAAAAAAAAAAAAAAAAAAAAAAAAAAAAAACAGAAAGAAAAGAAGAATAAAGAAAAAATAAGAAAATGCAAAAGGAAAAGCAAGGGATTGGCAAAACATAAAGAGAAAAAGAAAAAAAAAATGGAAAAAGAAAGGAACCATGGAAAGGTAAAACAAAAACAGAAACAAGAGCCAAGGAAGGGAAAGACAAGAAAAAATAAAAAAGAAATGAGGGGGGAAGAATAATTAAAAAAGAAAAAAAAAGAGAAAGAAAACTGGGAGCAGGGCACTGGGTCAGTGTTCATGCTGGCAAAGTAGGCAGTGGTGAGTAGTGCATGGCAAAAGTTTCAGCCTACCTAGAAAGCAACTTGGGCAGGGGACCTAATCCCAGGTGAGTTTCTGCTGACCTAGAAAATATCTGGTGGCAGAGCACCTGGACCTGGAAAGAGTTTCTGCCTGTCCAAATAGCAGCTGGAGGCAAGGTACCTGGTTCCAGAAGGACTTCCTGCTTGCCTAAAAAGCAGTTGGAAACTGGGCTCCTGCTCCCAGAAAAAGATCCTGCCAAACCAAAAGGCAACTGGGTGTAGGGTACCTGGTTCCAGAAAAAGTTCCTACCAGCCCAAAATGCAGCTGGGAGCAGAGTGGCTTATCTTGAAAATAGTTTCTGTCTACCTTGAAGGCAACTGTGGGCAGAGAGCTTGATTCTCGAATTCCTGGTGGCCCAGAATGTGTCAGGATGCAGGGCATCTGGATCTAGCAAAAGTTCCTGCCAGTCTAAAAGATGACTGGGAGCAAGACACCTGGTTCCAGAGGTAGTTCCTACTGGCCCAAAAAACATTGGTGGGTGTTTTGGTTCTCTAGTACCACTCTAACAGAAATTACCACAGATGGATTATTAAAAAAACAACAGTGATTTATTCTCTTACAGTTTAGGAAGCTAGAAATCTGAGTTCAAAGTGCCAGTGCTAGGGGTTGTTTGAAAGCTCTTTGACCTTGGGCTTCTGTTCTGCTTCTTGCTTCCAGCTGACTGAAGCTGGAGGCTTCTCTTAACTCAAACAGCTGCTGGCTGCTGAGGCTGACAAACTCAAGGTCAACAAGTAAAATATCACAGTCTTCAAATTATCAACAACATGGAAGGTCACTAGTTCAAGTCCAGAAATAGTCTCAAGATTGGCAGACAACATGGCAGGCCACTAAGATGAAGACTCAGCCAAATGCAGGATCCAGCTGTGTCAAAAGCTTGAGACCTTTCTCAAAGCTGCTTCTTGTATACTGGAAGTAGACCACATCCCTAAGGCAGCTATTCAGCTGCTCACAGTAGATTCCACTGTGGAGATTATTACCTGTCTCATCATGGGAAATCACTATATCCACCTTCCCAGCAACCCAAAACCAGGCCCAGCCAAGTGGACATGGAACCTTAACTACCACAGTCTGCATTGCATCTGTTCCAAGACAAAGTTCCTGCAGTCTCAAAAAGCAACTGGGTGCAGGACTACTGTTTTGGTCACCTAGTGCTGCTCTGACAGGAATATACCACAAATGGGATAGCTTTAACAAACAGGAGTTTATTCTTTCACACTTTAGTAGGTTAGAAGTCTGAATCCCAGGTGCCAGGCTCTTAGGGCTGGGTGAAAACCCCTCAATCTTGGGCTTCAGCTCTGCCCCTTGCTTCTGGCCCACTGAAGCTAGAGGAATCTCTTCACTCAGGCAGCTGCTAGCTGCTGAGGCTGACAAACCCAAGGTAAACAAGTGAAAAGGCACAGTCTTGATATTATCAAACCAGATGACAGGCCATTAATTCAAATCCATTAAAAGTCCCAAGATCATCAATACAACATGGCAGGCTGCTGAACTATGACTTGGCTACATGCAGGGTTCAAGAATGCCATCAGCTGGAGACCTTCCTCAAAGCTTCTTTTTATATACTGGCAGCAGACCACAACCCTAAAGCAGCTACTCAGCTGCTCCACCATGGAGTTAATTACCCATCTCACTATGGGGAGTAACTACATCCAGCTGCCTAGCCACTCAACCAGACCCAGCCAAGTTGACACACGACTTAGCTATCACAGCCTCTTTCCTAGGAAACATTCCTACCATCCCCAAAGGCAGCTGACTGTACAGTGAGTGCCTGGTCTCAAAAAATATTTCTACTGGCCCAAAAGGTGGCTGGGAGCAGGGCGCATAGTCCCAAGACCAGTTTTTTCCTGCCAGGGCAGTGGGGTTCATGGACCAGGATGGAATTCCTGCCAGTCCAGAGGGTGGGTGGGGTGGAGGATGGTCCTACCTCTGTTCTGGATGAGTGTGGGGTACAAGGAAAACAAGGAGAATATCACACCTTTCTGGTTATTAGCCTCCACTGTGGTTGCCTATGTAGTTCTTGGCAAATGGAGCCAATTACAGGAGCGCCACTTGCAAATATTCAAAATGGCCTTGCCACCAGACTAATCGACAGTCCATAGCTCTTGTTTGTCTCCTTATTCATTGTTTTCATTCAGTATCTTCTTCTACTCTGTATTTAATCCACTTCTTTGTCCTCTTTGAAGCTCAGGGTTCCAGGATTATCCTCTGTATCTGCTTAAATTGGTGTCTCGTTTCTTTGTTGTAGACAGTCTGTGTAGCTTGTCCCCTATTCTGCCATCTTATTGTAAGTCTCTCTTTCCTCTCCTTTTAGGTGTGTAAGTTCTTAGCTAATGTAATCAGGGCTTTTCTGTATCTGAATCTATCAGGAAAAAATTAGAAAGAAATCATAGAAGGAAATGATGAGACAGGGATGTAGAGGAGGGAAGCAGGAAAAAAAAAAAAAAAAAGAAAAAGAAAATCAGTTAGATGATTGTTTTTCTTATCCCATCTCATATCATCTCCATTACTGAGAACTTGGTTTCTTTACATATTCAGCAATACCTTAAAGCCAAGAACAGTACTACTGAGAGTTATATAATATACATTTTTTTTTTCATTTTTCCCTTAACAGCATTGGTTGATAATGGCTTTAATAAAGAAGTCATTATGGTTGAATTACTGACAATATATTTTTAAGTGCATTTTCTTTAAGAATGAATGCCATGACTAATTACTGAAATGCTTGAGAAATGGAAAGAGGATAAAATCAATTAATACTTGAGCAGAGCCACAATGTTGTTCCTTTTGATATAAGTAGCAAAAGTCAAATAAATATCTGTGGTGAACTCTGAGAATTTACTGTGGAGAGTCAAAGTAATTAGAATTAGAAGGGATAGTACAATTAAAATGTATAAATATCAATGAAATTTTGGGGAAAGCAAAATTTGAGGTTACAATTAATACTTCATCACAACAATACGAAAAGTCACTATACTTTCCATTTATTGTATATTAATGAAGCAATTAAGGAGTCCTGGTGGTACAAGTGATTAAGTGATCTGCTGCTAACCAAAAGATCTGCAGTTTGAGTCCATCCGGTCACTCCACAGGAGAAAGACCTTGAGATTAGCTTCCAGATGATCTGCTTCTGTAAAGATTATAATGAAGAAAATCCTATGGGGCAGTTCTACGTGGTCACATAGGGTCAATATCAGTCAGGTACTCAGTGGTACCTGGCACCTAACAGCAATAACAAATGAAGCAATTTGAAAACTAATTGCTACTGTAGTAATTATATATAGCTCTTGAAAAAATGCCATCTGGTGTAGTTACTGACTTTTAATCTTGTTCTGTAATGGATATAAAATATTATTTATGCCAAATTTTGCTGTTTTGAAGGCATTATTTTGCAATTTATGTTCACTGAGAGAGCATCCTTTTTATTAAGTGTAAGAAATTAATTTCCTGCCTTTTTCCTTATGTCATTTATATTTTCTATGGATCTACCTTGTATTTTTAAATTAAAAAAAATTCTCAATTAAGTAGCTATATTATTTCTGGTATTTTGTAATGATAAACCTTACAAAACTCAAATATATAGGTTTTATGACCTGTTTATATGTCTTACTTGTTGTGTCTTTTATGATCCAAGGTAATCAAAACTGAAGGCAGAAGTCAGGAAAAGACCTTAGATAATTTTTAGATAATTTCACTATAATCTTTTCAGTACTTTTTCTATTACTTCCTCAGTAGATTTTAAATTTTGTTTATCTATACTGAACTGCTTTTTCATACAGAACAAATGTCTTCACCTGGAGCGGGTACAACTAATTAATAACCATTTCTTGAATTATAGTCAAATTTTTCCATTTAATGTGGAGTGTTGGGTGCTTCTGTTTGGTGAATTTGAGGTGATGATGAGCACGTTTTGGACACATTGATGATTCCTATGTTCATCACAGCAATGAATCTGAATAAATATGTTACAGTGGAAGCACCTTATGCAAACCTGGCTTAACTAGGCTCTCTATCATTTAATAAGATATAGTTTGATGCCTACAGATACTTACCCCGTAAATCTAGTGCACTGCACATCAACATATCCAACTGTATTCTCATCAGTTCTTTTATATTTATCAAGAGTCAGTTTGACTGTTCTAAGTAAAATTCCTGAATTCCAATGGTAAAGAGAAAAAAAATGCAATTTTTTAAAGAGAAAAACAGACTACTAGTAAAGGAAGTATAATTATACTAGCACTAGGCTTTGCTTTCTCACCTATAACACAGAAAGAAGATAGAGAAAAAAAAACACATATTTTTGAAAACAGAGGCCTATAATTCCAGAATTTTATATAACACCAAACTATAATTTCATCTCTGAGTGTAAAAGAGTGACATTTTTGGATAGTAAGGATGTAGAGTGTACCATGAATCCTCTCTAAGGAAATTACTTGGGGATATAAAGTAATCAAATGACAATTAATTCAGAGATGATTTCAAGGCTGGGAACGTGAAGAGAGGAAAGCAATGACTCCTGTTAAATACATGTGGTTAAATCTGAATTTGGTCTGTTAGTTTCCTAGGTCTGCTATAACAAAGTACCATAAAGTGAGTGGCTTATATGAACAGAAATTTATTGTCTCACAGTTCTGGAGTCAAGGAGTCTGAAATCAGAGTATCAGCTGTGTTGATTCCTTCTGAGGGCTCTGAGGTTTAATCTATTCCATGTCTTTCCCTAGCTTTCTGTAATAGCTGGCCATACAAAAGCTGTTCTTTAGCTTGCAGAATTTCAGCTTACTCATAGAACTACTACCTTGTCTGTATGCTAAGATTTACCTGTATCCTACATTTGGCACATTAGTGTAATTTCTAAGCCATGAGGAATCAGCAGACATCCTTGGAGGAGCCGTTATCTTTTATATTTCCTCCCCTTTCTGAGATCTTGTTTTCTCACTGAAAACTTTATGAATACCAGTGGAATGTTGTCTGATATAGTACTGAAAGATGAACCTCTCAGGTTGGAAGGCACTCAAAATACAATGAGAGAAGTGTTGCCTCCTCAAAGTAGAGTTGACCTTAATGACATGGTCAGAATTATTTAAGGGGCAACTGTATAAACAAAGTGTTCCAGGGGAAATAAGTCTAAATATTTATGGAGCAATATATTCTCTCTAACGTCCAAGACATATTTGTTATTATATCATGCTTTAACCAAGTTTGTCAGTGTTCTTTGCTCAGAAACCCCATACCGCAGAAATGTGAGAATATTTATGGAGTATTTTCTCCCAACATGTTGGTTATGCTCCCAAATACTAGAGAAAGTAATAGCAAAACATTTCTGAATGAATACATTTTAAACGTAGACTTCAAGAATTTTTGCTCATAACTCTCTAAAAAAGATGAGTTTATAGTTAGTTGTGGTTGTTGGGTGCCATTGAGTTGACTCCGACTCATAGCAACCCTATGCACAGCAGAACGAAACAGCACCCAGTCTGAGCCAGCTACACGATTCTTGCTACACTTGAGCCCATCTCTGCCACCACTGTGTCAATTCACCTCGTTGAGGGCCTTCCCCTCTTTCGCTGACCCTCCACCTTACCAAGCATGATATCCTTCGCCAGGGAAGGGTCCCTTCTGACAACATGACTGAAGTATGTGAGACGAAGTCTGGCCATTCTCACCTCCAAGGAGCATTCTGGCTGCATATCCTCCAGGACAGACCTGTTAGTTCTTTCAGCAGTCCATGGTACTTTCAGCATTCTTTGCCAGCACCACAACTCAAAAGCATCAACTCTTCTTTGGTCCTCCTTATTCATTGTCCAGCTCTCACATGCATATGAGGCAATTGAAAACACCATGGCTTGTGTTACGCACACCTTAGTTCTCAAGGAAACATCTTTGGTCTTCAGCACTGGAAAAAGGTCCTTTGCAGCTGATTTGCCCAGTGGTATACGTTGTCTGGGAGCTCTGGTAGCATAGTGCCTAAGGCACTTGACTGCTAACCAGAAGGCTGGCGGTTCAAACCCACCAGCCACTCCTCGGAAGGAAGGTTGGGCAGTCCTACTTCCGTAGTGATACTGCCTCGGAAACCCAAGGAAGGGTCGCTATGAGTCGGGGCTGACTCGACGGCAAATAACAACAACAACAACAACATACGTTGTCTGATGTCCTGACTGCACCTTCCATTGGTGTCAATTGTAGAATCAAGCAATGTGAAGTCTTTGACAATTTCAATCTTTTCTCCATACATCATAATGCTGGTTATAGGTCCAGTTGTGAGGATTTTTGTTTTCTTTATATTGAGATGTAATCCATACTGCACACTGTATTCCTCAATCTTATCAGTAAGTACTTCAAGTCATCCTTATTTTCAGCAAGCAAAGTTGTGTTGTCCATTTATCACAGGTTGTTAATAATTCTTCCTCCAATCCTAATGCCACGTTCTTCTTCATATAGTCCAGCTTCTTGGATTATTTGCTCAGCATACAGATTGAATAAGTATGATGAAAAGAGATAACCTTGATGCACTGCCTTCTTGATGTTAAACCATGTAGTGTTCCCTTTTTCCATTTGAATGACAGCCTCCTGGTCTATGTACAGGTTCCTCATAAGTACAAT
>NW_006921913.1:2548347-2567398 GCF_000298275.1 Orycteropus afer afer
ATTATCTTCTGTGTCTGTGTTAATTGGTTTCCCTTTTCTTTGTTGAAGAGGGTCTGTGCAATCCTTCTGCCTAGTCCGCCATCTCGCCCCGCCTCCCTTCCATCTTCTTTTAATGCTTTCTGAATCATTCAACATTTTTCACATAGAATCTTTCAATATTGCAACTTGAAGCTTAAATGTTTTCCTCAGTTCTTTCAGCTTGAGAAATTCTGAGTGCATTCTTCCCTTTTGGTTTTCTAACTCCAGGTCTTTGCACATTTCATTATAGTAATTGGCTTTTTCCATTTCAGCTGCTCTTTGAAATTTTTTGTTCAACTCTTTTATCTTGTCATTTCTTCCATTTGCTTTAACTACTCTTTGCTCAAGGGCAAGTTTCAGAGTCTCTTCTGACATCCATTTTGGTCTTTTCTTTCTTTCTCGTATTTTTAATGACTTCTTGCTTTCTTCATGGCTGATGCTCTTGAATTGTGGGCTGATCCCACAATTCTTCTGGTTTTTGGTCATTGGAGTTCAGTGCATTAAATCTGTTCTTTAGATGGTCTCTAAATTCAGGAAGGATATATTCAAGATCATATTTTGGGTCTCGTAGACTTGTTTTAATTGCCTTCAACTTCAAGTTGAACCAGCATATGAGCAGTTGATGATCTGTTCCACAATCAGATCCTGACCTTGTTTAGACTGAAGATATTGAGCTTTTCCTTCACCTCTTGCCACAGATGTAGTCAATCTGCTTCCTGTGTACTCCATCTGGCCATGTGTATAGCTGCCATTTGTGTTGTTGAAAAAAAGGTATTTGCTCGCAATGAATAAGTCCTTGGTCTTGCAGAATTCTATCATGCAATCTCAAGAGTTATTTTTGTCACCGAGGCCAAATTTTCTAATTACCGGTGATTCTTCTTTGTTTCCAACTTTTGCTTTCCAATCACCAGTGCTAAAAAGCACATCTTGATTGCATGTTCAGTCAATTTTAGTCTACAGAAGTTGATAAAAAGCTTCAATGTCTTCATCTTTTGCTTTTGTGGTTGGTGCATAAATTTGAATAATGGTTGTATTAACTGGTCTTCCTTGTAGGCATATGGATATTATCCTATCACTGACAGCATTGTACTTCAGGACAGATCTTGAAACATATTTTGTGATGATGAATGCCACACCATTCCTTTTCAATTTGTCACTCCCGGCATAGTGGATCATACGGTTGTCTGATTCAAAATGGCCAAAATCAGTCCATTTCAGCTCACTAATGCCTGGGATACCAATCTTTATGTGTTCCATTACATTTTTGACAACTCCAATGTTCTTAGATTCATACTTTATACATTTCATGTTCTAATTATTAATGGATATTACAGCTGTTTTTCCTCAATTTGAGTCATGCCAGGTCAGCACATGCAGGTCCTGAAAGACTACTTTATCCATATCATTAAGGTTGGTTCTACTCTAATGAGGCAACTCTTTCCCAGTTCTATTTTGGGTGCCTTCCAACCCAACAAGCTTGTCTTCCTGCACTGTGTCAGATATTGTTTCCAAGCTATTCATAAAGTTGCCCAGTAATGTTTCAGACAGTGTTTCTCTGCTATTCATAGGTTTTCCCTAGCTAAGTTTTGAGAAGTGGATGGCCTCTTCCTTCTTCCTATTCTGCCTTAGTCTGTAAGCTGCATTGAAACCTGTGCACCATGTGCAACTCTGCTGGCATCTGAAACACAAGTGGCAAAGCCTCAAGCCTCACAACAACATACACGCCTCACAGGATGACAAACTGACAGACAAGTTTGTCTCCCTTAGCTGTTGGAAACCTCTGTACTCTCCTCTTACCTAATTTGGATTATACTTCACTTTTTTTGTTGTTGTTGTTTTGTTTTGTTTTAAGCCACACTTTGCAATGTTCTGTTCTTTTATTCAACAATTTCTTCCTTTTGCTTTAGCCACTCTCTATTCAAAAGCTAGTGTCAGAGTCTCTTCTGACAGTCATTTTGGTCTTTTCTTCCATTCCTGTCTTTTTAATGACCTTTTGCTTTTTTCATGAATGATTTTCTTGATTTCATCCCATAACTCCTCTGGTCTTTGGTCATTGGTGTTCGATGCCTCAAATCTATTCTTGACATAGTCTCTAAATTCAGGTGTGATATAATCAGGATCATATTTTGGCTCTTGTAGACTTGTTTTAATTTTCTTCAGCTTTACCTTGAACTTACAAGTTGAAGTTCCACTGTTAGCTCCTGACCTTGTTCTGACTGATGATACTGAGGCTCTTTCATATTCTCTTTGCACAGAAGTAGTTGATGTGATTCCAGTGTATTCCACCTGGTGAGGTTCATGTGCTCAGTTGCCATTTATGTTGTTGAAAAAAGATATTTGCAAAGAATTTGTGGTCTTGCAAAATTCTATCATGTGGTCTCCAGAGTCATTTCTTTCACCAAGGCCATATTTTCCAACTACTTAAGATTCTTCTTAGTTTCCAACTTTCACATTCCAATCACCAGTAATTATCAATACATATTGATTGCATATTTGGTCAATTTCAGATGGCAGAAGTTGCTAAAAATCTTCATCTTTGGCTTTAGTGGTTGATGTGATGGTATTGTGCCTAAGGCATTTAACTGCTAACTGGAAGGCAGGCGGTTCAAATCCACCAGACACTCAGAAGGAAGATTTGGCAAACTACTTCTGTAGAGATACCACCTCAGAAACCCAAGGAGGGGTCACTATGGGTCAAAATCAACTTGACAGCAGTGAATTTTGTTTTTTGTTTTTTGGTAAATATTAACTAGTCTTCTTTGTAAGCATATGGATATTATCTTATCACTGACAGAATTGTGCTTGAGGATAGATTTTTTTTTTTTAAATTTTTATTGTGATTGGAGTGAAAGTATACAGAGCAAATTCACTGTCCATATAGCAGCTCACATACACTTTGTCTCATAACATTGACTGCAATTTACCACAATGCAACAGTTCCCCTCCCACTTCCTCCCCATAGTTACCTATTCCCTGTGTCCTTACCTCCCATGCATTCCTGCCTCTGAGCTATCTCTCTGTGCATACACAGCCCTTCAACTCTCCCATGATCGATGTCTCCAAGGAATGGAGCTACCTAATATAAATGTTCAACTCATATGCTTGTCTTTTGTTTGGCTACAAGCCACAGGAGTGGGTTCAGTTCCAAACTTGAAGGGCATCTAGGGGCCATAGTGTCAGTGGTTCCATCAGGCTCTATCAGAGCAGCAAACCTGGTGGTCCCCTCCCCCTGCCTTTTTTTTTTTTAATGATTTTGAATTTTATTTTACATTGTTCTCCCACTCTATCCAGGACCTCATACGTAGATCCTTCTCCAAGTGGTTGACAGTGGTAGCTGGGCACCATCTAGTTCTTCTGGTCTCATAGTCATGTAGGCTGAGAATCATGTGGTATAGCAGTCAGTTGGACTAATTGTTTCCAAGTGTCTTTGGTTTTCTTCATTTTGATTTGCTTTGGATGAGGAGAGACTGTCAAGAGGGCAAGGAGGCCACATCTTCTGACCTCCTCTAACCCCACAAGAGGAAGACAGAATCACCACCAGTAGCCCAAGGCCTATCCCCGTGAGGCCAGACATGCTGCCTCCCTCTAGCCCTGACACCAACTGTTCCTCCCACAGTACCCACCACCTCTCTGCTGGGTTTAATAATTCACTGCAATGGCCATGGAGAACTCACAGATTATGGGGTTTATAAGGGAAGCAACAGGCTACAATTCAAGTTGAGGAACACATTCAGTCTCTCTCAGCCCACCATCTCTCAGCCAACAGTCTCTTTCAATCTCTATCCCAGCAATGCACATCTCTCAGTCTCTCTCTCTCAGCAGTGCATATCTCTCACATCTCCCAGCTCACAGTGAGAGAATCCTTCTGCCTCTAGGAGGTCTCCTTTTTGTGGAGAGCCGCACCACGGCATTCTATTCATCTTAACAAGGTCACAGTACTTCCCTTCTTTGTTTTGGGCCTGTTGGACGTCTTCAGACCTCAGTTTGAGTTTCGAGACCTCTCATGAGCCTTCACTTCTGTATAGAAGTGATTCAGCACTTTTAAATTTACCCACCTCTTGCCACGTATCTATTTTTTATAGGTTTCCCTATTTCACCGTCAGCAGCAATGTCACATCACCCCATTCCTTGATCCTGCGCCTTTCCTTTACCATATATAAGTATTTGTTTGCAATTCAATAAACGAGACTTGATCGGGCTTTTGACTTGTCTCCATTCTTCGCCTCTCTTGTCCCCTCCATTTCCACCCCCTCCTCCAGGTCCTAGGTTGACTGTCCCACGGGACGGGACCCTTTTGAGTCTGGTAGACTGACCAAACTAACTAATCCCCACATCAGAATTCTATACACCTGAGAAAGAGAGAGTGAACCTCCCCAAAGCTTGCTTCACGCTTCTCCCACCAGAAATACCCCAGGTGGATAACTTTAGCAATCAGAAGTTACTTAGTTGCTCATGGCAAATTCCACTAGGGAGTTTATAAAGACTTATGGCTAGAAAGGCTACACTATATAATTTACTACACTGCAGAAACCCATTGTTGCATCTAGATGACTGCTTGCAAGCTTTTAAGAACCCAGTTACTACTCACCAAAGTAGGATATGGAACAATGTTTTTGTGTATGTTATGTCAGTTGAGCTTGATGTCCCCTGTGACTATGGTCCTGAGCCCACAGATCTAACTACTGGATCCCTCTGGATAGCTGGCTGTGGCCAAGAATTAACTACAAACTTGTCCCTTGTCAGCTCTACTATATACCCAGGAATTCTTACAGAACATACAAATACACTTGTAGAAACATTTTCTGCCAATCCTATATGCGGTCTTGGGCACACTCCACCCTGCATAGACATACCTAATAGTTCAGCCTGCCCACCCATCTATCCACACATATATCCATGTTTGCCTTCATGGACAATGAAATACTGTATGTGCTAAAGGGTTTATCTTTGTTGTCTGTACCTCTCATGCACCTCTCTATGTCTTCCTCTTCCTCAATGCCACTGTGTTGATCACTCACATTTGGTACGTTGCCCTTCTCTTCACCCAAATCAATACTTGTCTCTACCTATCTAACAGTGTTCCTTCCACCCACCCCTGGTAACCAACAAAGAAAATTTCTTTACATATGTAAATCTTTCCTTGACTTTTTACAATAACAGATTAATATAATATTTGTCCTCCTGTGATTGACTTATATCACTCAGCATAATGTCCTCCAAGTTTATCCACATTATGTGATGTTTTGCCAATTCTATGTTATTCTTTAGGGTTTCATAGTATTCCATTTTGTGTATATACCATAGTTTGATTATTAATTTTTCTATTGATGGGCACCTAGCTTGTTTCCATCTTTTTTGCTATTGTAAATAGTGCTGTGATGAACATGGGTGTGCACATATCTGTTCTTGTCCTGGCTCTCATTTCTTTAGGATATATACCTAATAATGGGATTATTGAGTCAAATGGTAATTCTAATTCAAACTTTTTAAGGAATCACCATACTTCTTTCCACAGTGGTTGCATCACTTCACATCTCACCAGCAGTGTATGAGAGTGTCTTGGGTTTTCTAGGTAAAGGATCATGTCATCTTCCTTACCAGTTCGGATGCCTTTGATTTCCCTTTCTTGCCTTATTGCCCTGGCTAGGACTTCTAATACAATGTTGAGTGGAAGAGGTGATATAGGGCATCTTTGTCTGGTTCCTGTTTGCAAGGGGAATAGTTTCAGTCTCTCTCCATTGAGAATAATAATGGTTGTTGGTTTTGCATAGGTACTCTTTATCATGTTGAGGAATGCCCCTTCTGTTCCTATTTTGCTGAGAGTTTTGATCAGGAATGGGTATTGGATTTTATCAAATGCCTTTTCTGCATTAATTGATATGATCATGTGTTTCTTTTCCTTTGTTTTATTCGTGTGGTAGATGACGTTGATTGTTTTTCTAATGTTGAACCATCCTTGCATACCTGATATGAACCCCACTTGGTCATAATGAATTATTTTTTTGGATATGTTGTTGGAGTCTATTGGCTAGGAATTTGTTGAAAATTTTTGCATGTATATTCATGAGGGATATTGGTCTGTAGTTTCCCTTTTGAGTGATGTCTTTGCTTGGTTTTGGTATCAAGGTTATGCTTGCTTCATAAAATGAACTTGGGAGGGTACCATCCTTTTCTGTGTTTTGGATTAGTTTGAGTAGGATTGGTGTCAGTTCTTCTCCGAATGTTTGGTAGAATTCTCCGGTGAAACCTCTGGGCTAGGACTTTTTGTGTTGGTAGTTTTTTTATGGCTTGTTCAATTTCTTCTTCTGTTATGGATCTCTTCGACTTTTCCACCTCAGTCTGTGTTAGTTTAGGTAAGTAGTGTGTTTCTAGAAGTCTGTCCATTTCTTGCAGATTTTCAGATTTGTTGGTGTACAGTTCTTTATAGCGTCCTGATACTATCCTTTTTATTTCAGTTGGTTCTGTTGTGATGTTTCCCATTTTCTTATTTGTGTTATTTATATTTTTTCCCTCTGTTAAATTTGCCAGTGGTTTGTCAATTTTATTAATCTTTTTTTTTAAAAAAACAACTTATAATCTTATTGATTTTTTCTATTGTCTTTCTGTTTTCTGTTTCATTGATTTCTGCTTGAATCTTTATTATTTCTTTTCTTCTGGTGACTGTAGGCTTTTCTTGCTGTTCTTCTAATTGTTGGAGATGTTGGTTTAAAGTGTTGGTTTTGGCTCTTTCTTCTTTTTTCATTGTACTTTAGGTGTAAGTTTATAGAGGAGAGTTTGTTTTACATTCAACATTTCATGTACATTTGGTTTCACTCTGCAGTTAACATCCTCAAGCTTAACCCACTCTCCTCTTCTCCTTTACCAGTAACTTCCCCCCACCCCACCTCTCATAGTTATGCATTCCTATGTGTCCTGCATTTCCTCTGTGCAAATGTTGCCTCTCTGGTGCTCTGTAGTCGATTGCTCCAAAGGATGCACTCCATATGGGTGTATCATTCTGGGTGGAGAGGTCTGTGTGTATGTCTTATTTACTATTGGGCTTAGAGCCAGCCCCTGGGAGTGAGTTTTATCCCAGGCCCAACTTGTATCTCAGGGCCATAGTATTGAGGGTCCCACCAGACTCCATGCAGCCATTAATTCTGGTCATTATTGTGTTCTTGGATTTTGTTCCACATTTTACCTCCCACTCTATCCAGGATCTCCAGTTTTGATCCTTTCCCATGTGGCTGGCACTGGTAGCCAGGCACCATCCAGTTCTTCTGGTCTCATGGTCCATCATGTCCTGGGGCTGATTGCTCCCAGATGCCTTCGGTTTTTTGCACTCTTCTTTGTTTCCAACAATAGGAGACAGATAGCTGAATCTTAGATGGCCTCTTGAAAGTTTTTAAGACCCTAATCACTACTCACCAATGTTGTTGTTGTTGTTGTTATGTGCCGTCGAGTCAGCCCTGACTCATAGCGACCCCTCCTTGGGTTTCCGAGGCAGTATCACTACGGAAGTAGGATTGCCCAACCTTCCTTCCGAGGAGTGGCTGGTGGGTTTGAACCACCAGCCTTCTGGTTAGCAGTCAAGTGCCTTAGCCACTATGCTACCAGAGCTCCTACTCACCAATGTAGGTTGTGAAATAAGATTTTTATGTATTTTGTTGTGCCAATTGAGTCTGGTATCCCCCAATACTATGGTCCTGATTTGGTAGATCCATTGGATCTCTCTCTCACAATGTCTGGCTGTCTGTGAGAGATTGCTCTATGTCTGTCTTTTGTTGTTTCTGTAAAGATTGAGGGTTTTTCTTATTACTGGTATCTGTGCAGGATTAGCCTCAGCTGAATCCATCTTTGGTCTAGAGTATAATCCTGTTTACTGACCTCCATCTGATCTCAGTTGTTTATATGTTTATTTGTAACCTGGTGTTTGGTGTTAATGGTAATGCAGTATTGTGGATATACTGGTATTAGTCTCTGTTGTCTATATCTTATGTGCACAATTTGGTGCATTGATGTGTGCATTTATGGCTATAAATTGGCCTCTGATCACTGCTTTTGCTGTGTCCCAAAGATTTTGGTATGTTGTGTTTTCATTCTTATTTGATTCAAGAAATTTTTTAATTTCATTTTTTATTTTTTCTCTTATCCAGTCATTCTCGAGGGGGATGTTGTTCAGTTTCTATGTGTTTGCTCTTTTTCCATTGATCTTCCTATTGTTATTTTCTAATTTGATAGCATTGTGATCTGAAAAGATGCTTTGCAGTATTTCAATGTTTTTAAATTTATTATGGCTTGCTTTAGGCCTAACACATGATCTATCCTAGAGAATGTTCCATGTGTACTGGAGAAGAATGTATATTTTGCTGCTGTTGGGTGAAGTGCTCTGTAGATATCTATAAGGTCAAGTTGGTCAAGTATATTGTTTAGCTCTTCTGCATCTTTGTTGAGTTTCTTTCCAGTTCTATCTTTCACTGAAATTGGTATATTAAAGTCTCCCACTATGACTGTGGAGTCATCTATTTGCCTTTTCAACTCTTTTAAAGTCTGATTTGTGTATTTTGGGGCTCTTTCATTGGGTCCATATATATTTATGGTTAATCTTCTTGTTCAATTAATCCATCAATCATTATATAATGTCCTTCCTTGTCTCATATGGTGGTTTTTGTCTTAAAGTCAATTTGATCAGAAATTAATATTGCCACTCCTGCTCTTTTACTGTTGTCATTTGCTTGATATATCTTTTCCCAACCTTTGATTTTTAGTCTATTTTTGACTTTGTCTGTAAGGTGTGTCTCTTGTAGACAGTATATTGATGGGCTATGTTTTCTTTTCCAGTCTGCAATTCTCCATCTCTTGGTGGTGTTTTTAATCCATTTACATCCAGTGTAATTATTGAGAAGTATGAATTGGTTGCTGTCATTATGTCATGTGCTTTTTCATAGTGCTCCTGATTTCTTTGTTCCCTATAATTTTCTATGTTGAGCTTATTATGTTTATGAATCGTGTTATCATTTCCTTTGTTGCTATTGTTTTAGTATTTGCTAAATATTTGTGCTAGTCCTCTTTTTTATTGTGATGTGAAGGTTTATCATTTTTCTTTGGGGTTACCCTGTGATTTATAATTTTCTCCCTGAGTTTAGAAGAGTCCATTCTATCTTACAACTCTCTTGACTTCCTTACCATTTAGAAGTTCTGTAACTACACTATTTTTTTCCTCTTTTTATTTTACAACCAAAAAAGCTAAACTCACTGCCATCAAATCAGATCCAATTCATAATGACCCCTCCTTGGGTTTCTGAGTCAGTATCACTATGGATGTAGATTGCCCAGTCTTCCTTCTGAGGGGTGGCTGGTGGGTTTGAACTATTAGCCTTCTGGTTGGTTGTCAAAGCCTTAGGCACTATGCCATCAGAGCTCCCTTTTGGTATATAGTTGTCCTTATTTGTCACTTGATGTCTCTGATTCCCTGTTTACAATCTTGTAAGTTTATTTTACTTTGGGTACTTCCATAGCTGTATTGATTTCTGGGTTATGTCATCTTGTGTATTAATGGTTGGTTGTTGTTTGCCATTATTGGTTTTCTGTTCAAAAGACTCCCTTTCGTGTCTCTTGTAAGGTTGGTCTCATTTTAACAAATTCCCTTAATTTCTACTTTCCTGGAAATCTCCTAATTTCACCATCATATTTGAGGGACAATTTAGATAGATATATAATTCTTGGTTGGAAATTTTTCTCTTTCAGAGTTTTATATATACCATCCCATTGCCTTCTTGCCTGTATGATTTCTGCTGAGAAATCAGAGCTTATTTTATTGGTTGTCCTTTTTAGGTAACTTTTCGTTTTTCTGGTGCTGCTTTCAGGATTCTTTCTTTGTCATTGGTTTTAATGAGTTTGATGATGATATGTCTTCATGATTTTCTTTTAGGGTCTATCCTGTTTGGGGTTTGTTGGACTTCTTGAATGGATATATTCTCATCTTTCATCAGATCAGGGAAGTTTTCTTCCAACATATCTTGGACAATTTTATCAGTGGTTTTCTTTTTCTCTTCCTGTTCTGGAATTCTGATTACATGTAGGTCATTCCTTTTGATGGCATCCCACATAAATCTTAGGTTTGCTTCATATTGTTTTGATCTTTTTTCTGATTGGTGTCTTTCCAAAGAAGTATTCAGATATTTGTCTTCAATCTCATTAATTCTGTCTTCCATTGATTCAATTCTACTCCTTTGCCCTTTCAATGTGTTATCTATTTCTGAAAACTTAGTGTTAATCTTCTGGATTTCTGTCTGTCGATTTTGGATCATTTCTAATGTTTCATTTATTTTGTCATTTTGCTTTTGCATTATCTCCTGAAATTGTTCTAGTGTTTTGTCAGTGTTTTCCTTAATTTTGTCAGTGTTTTCCTTGATCTGTCTCTCAATTCTTTGAAGATACCTATTATTAATTCTTTTGAATTCCTTATCAGGGAGTTCTAATTTTGCTTCTTCCTCAGGGATGTGTTCTGAGTCTGCATCCTGCTCCCTTGTTTCTACCACTTTATCTTGAGTCTTTTTGTGGACTGTGATGGTCTGTTGTCTCTGAGACATTGTGATGTTGTTGTATTTAGATCTCTGTTAACTGTTTGTGAAGAGCAGTTAAATATGAGTCAGGCTCTTCTTGCTGGTCATTTATTGTTGGCCAGTTGGTGGAGAAGGAAGTGGTGGCTCTCACTCAGTAAGAGGATTTGCAGAAGGTGCAGGTGTGGTTGTGTCATATGGGCACAGTTGCTGTCTCCCACTCAGTTAGACAAAAAAAAAAATTGAAAAACCATCAAAAAGTAAAGTGAAAAAATACCACACCACATAAACACAAAAACAACCACCAAAAAAAGAAAAAAAAAAAAAAAAAAAAAGAAAAGAAAACCAAACCCATGATATCAGGGGAGAGGACTATAAGAGAAAAGAGATAGGAGAATAATGAAGGAAAAAAAATGCAAAAAGAAAAGTGAGGAATGGGGAGAACCATAAGAAAGGGGGGGGGGAATAAGGGAACCAGAGAGAAGGAAGAGAGAAAAAGCTGAAAACTAAAATATTTCCAGTTGTTTGTGTCCAGAATGTCCTTGAGGTCCCTGGTAAGTGGAGCCTATTCTTAGGTCCCTGGAGTCTGAGAGAATGCTGTCGCTTTAAATATCCAAAATGGTCAAACCACTTGTAAACTTTCAAAACGGCTATGCCCTCCAGACTGTCAAAAGTCCATGACTCAGCTCATTTTCCTCTTCACTGCTTCCCCTTTTATTTACTAGCCACTAGTGTAGTTCTCCATGCAGCCCCAGCTAGCAGGGCTGATTTTTAGGTTAATTCTTAGGTCCTGACACCAGTTGGCAATAGCCAAGCTGTCTATACTGTCAGGATTGCTGACAGACCGTAGCTCTGTATGTCTCCTTTTTCAGTGTTTTCATGAAAGTTCTTCTCCTAGTTGGAGTTTATTCCACTTCTCTCTCTTTCCTTTCAAAGCTCAGGGCTCCAGGATTATCATCTGTATCTGTGTGAATTGGTTCCGGTGATAGTTCAGGTTGTGTGTCAACTTGGCTGGGACTGATTGAGTGGCTGGGCAGCTGGTGGTAGTTATTCCTCATGATGAGGCTGGCAATCAGTCCCAATGTTGGATCTACCACAAACAGCTGAGTAGCTGCCTTAGGGGTGTGGTCTGCTTCCCATATATAAGCAACAGCTTTGGGAATGGTCTCTAGCTTATAGCACACTTGGGTCCTGCATGTAGCTGTGTCATTTTTCAGCAGGCTTCCATACTCTGGCAACCTTGGAACTTTCAATGGACTTGAATTAATGGCCTGCCATGTGGTTTGGTAACATTGGGACTGTGCCTTTTTTACTTGTCAACCTTGGGCTTGTTAGTCTCAGCAGCCAGCAGCTGTCTGAGTGAAGAAAAGCCTCTAGCTTCAATGGGCCAGAAGCAGGAGACAGAGCTGAAGCCCAAGGTTGAAGGGCTTTCACCCAGCCCCTAGAGCCTGATACTTTGAACTTGGAATTAAAGTCTCTAAACTATAACAGAATAAACTCCTGTTTGTTCAAGCCATCATATTTGTGGTATATTCCTGTCAGAGCAGCACTAGGTAACCAATGCAATTTCCCCTTTCTTTGTCAAAGAGGGTCTGTGTAGTCTGTCTGCCTATTCTGCCATCTTACCAGAACCTCTTGAGGCTAGAGCTTCAAGCATTCTTTTAGAAGATGAAGGTGACACCATTCCTTTTCAATGTGTCATTCCTGGCATAGCAGACCATAGGATTGTCTGATTCAAAATGACAAATACCGGTCCATTTCAGTTCACTAATGCCTAGGATATCAAACTCTATACATCCCATTTCATTTTTGACAATTTCCATTTTTCCTAGATTCATACTCCATACATTCCATAATCTGATTATTAATGAATGTTTGCAACTATTTCTTCTCATTTTGAGTCATGGCACGTCAGCAAATGAATGTTGCGAAAGCTGTACTCCATCCCCACCATTAAGGTCGACTCTACTTTGAGGAGACAGCTCTTCTACAGTGGTATTTTCAATGCTTTCCAACCTGATGGGCTCATCTTCTGGCACTATATCAGATAATATTTCACTGCTATTCATAAGGTTTTCAGTGGCTAATTTTTTCAGAAGCAGATGATCCTATTCTTCTTGTTATTCTTAGTTTGGAAGCTCCTCTGAAACCTGTCCACCATGAGTGACTCTACTGGTATTTGAAATACAAGTGATATAGCATCCAGCATCACAACAACATGCAAAAGACTATACAGTATGACAAACTGACAGATGAGTGGATTTAGAAAACCAAACGGGAAGAACATGCTCAGCATTTCTCAAGCTGAAAGAACTGAAGAAAAAACTCAAACCTCAAGTTGCAATATTGAAGAATTCAAAATATTGAATGATGCAGGAAGCATCAAAAGAATATGGAAGGAATGCACAGTCATTGTATGTTACAGTTACTTAGTGCCGCTCTGACAAAGACATATACTGCAAATGAGATGGCTTAAACAAACAGGTGTTTATTCTTACAATTTGGAGGCTTTAAGTCCAAGTTCAAAATGCCAAGCCCCAAGGGCTGGGTGAAAGCCCCTCAATCTTGGGGTCCAGTTCTGCCTCCTTCTCCTGGCCCACTGGAACTAGAGGCATTTCTTCACTCAGACAGCTGATGGCTGCTGAGGCTGAGAATCCTCAAGGTTGACAAGTAAAAAGGCACAGCCCCGATGTTACCAAACCACATGGCAGGCCATTAACTTAAGTCCATTTTAAGTCCCAAGGTCGGCAGAGCATAGAGGCTGCTGAGCAATGACACAGCTACATGCAGGGTCCAAGCATGCCATAGGCTAGAGACCATTCCCAACACTGCTGTTTTTATATGGGAAGCAGACCACATACCCCAAGCCAGCTACTCAGTTGCTTGTGGTAGATCCCACCATGGAGTTGATGGCTAGTCTCATCATGGGGAATAACTACCACCAGCTGCCCAGCCACTCAACCAGGCAAAGCCAAGTTGACACATAAACATAACCACCACACTGTACCAATAAAAACTGATCAATCACTTTAGGAGGTACCATATGATCAAGAACCAATGGTATTGAAGGATGTGTTATACTGAGTTCTCTAGAGAAATAAAACCTGTAAACCTTATATATAGAAAGGGAAATTTATCTTAGGAAAATGGCTCACACACTTATAGAACCTCACAAGTCACAAATTCTTGGATCAAACATTGAGCTGGAGGCTTTTCCCGACTCATGCAGCTGCAGGGGCTGAGGAGCTCCAGGCTGGCAGGCAGTACACTGGCTGTTGACTCCAATGAATGATGAATCCAAGATCTCCAGGCTGAATGGTGGGTGGATTGTTCACTCATAGACAGTTGTAAGCAGCACAACAGAATCCCAATCCACAGAAGAGTGTCTCTTTTCCCAGGATGTCCATAAATATACTGGAAGCAGGCCACACCCCTAGGGAAGCTCCCTTTTGAGGAATTGGCTGCTCAAAACATATATATCTGATGCCATCACTGGAACAACCCACATCACAATTACTTAAACCACACAGAATTGTGGTCCAGCCAAGTTGACACACAAACATAACCACCGCAAAGGAAGAAGTCCAAGCTGCACTGAAAGAATTGGTAAAAGCAAGGAAGGCTCTAGGAAATTTCATTATTCTCTTTGAGATGTTTCAACAAATGGATGCAATGCTGGAGGTGCTTGTTTTTTTGCCAAGAAATTAGGAAGACAGTTACCTAGCCAACTGACTGGAAGAGATCCATATTTGTGCCCATTCCAGAGAAAGGTGATCCAACAAGATGCAGTAATGATCAAACCATGTCATTACTACAACACACAAGTAAAATTTTGCTGAAGAACTTAAAAAATGGTTGTAAAAATATATTGGCCAGGAACTGCCGGATTTAAGTTGGATTCAGAAGAGGGTGGGGATGAGGGATGTCATTGCTGATGTCAGATGGATTTTGGCTGATAGCAAAGAATACCAGAAATCATCTGTGTTTTATTGACTATGCAAAGCCTTTCAACTGTAGATCATAATAAATTATGGATAACATTGCAAAGAATGGGCATTCTAGAATACTTAATTGTGCTCATGCAGAAGTTGTACATAGACCAAGAACAAAGGGATACTGCATGGTTTAAAATCAGGAAAGGTATGCATCAGTATTTTACCCTTTTACCATACTTATTAAATCTGAGTGCTGAGCAAATAATCCAAGAAGCTGGATTATATGAAGAAGAATAAGCATCAGGATTGGAAACAGTCTCATTAACAACTTATGAAATGTAAATGACAGACACAACCTTGCTGTATGTGAAGGTAACTGTGAAGAATATTAGAATATTAGAAGCACTTATTGATGATCAAAGACTACAGCCTTCACTATGGATTACACCTCAACATAAAGAAAAAAATCCTCACAACTGGACCAATAAGCAAAATCACAATAAATGGAGAGAAGATTGAAGTTGTCAAAGATTTAATTTTACTTGTATCCACAATCAGCACCCATGCAAGCATGAGTCAAGAAATTAGATGTCATATTACACTAGGAAAATCTGCTGCAAAAGAGTTCTTAAAAGTATTTAAGAACAGGGATGTCACTTTGTGGATTAAGTTGTGCCTAGCCCAAGCCATGGTATTTTCAATTACCTCAAATGAATGTGAAAACTGGACAATGAACGAGGACAATTGGAGAAGAGTTAATGACTTTGAATTATGGTGTTAGTGAAGAATACTGGGAAATCTGGTGGCATCATGCCTATGGCATTTGACTGCTAACCAGAAGACTGATGGTTCAAACCCACCAGCCACTCCTCAGAAGGAAGATTGAACAATCTACTTCTGTAGAGATACTGCCTCTGAAACCCAAGGAGGGGTCACTGTAAGTTGAATCAACTTGATGGCAGTGAATTTGGTTTTGGTTTGCCAGAAGAGCTAAGAAATCTGCCTTGGAAGAAGTGTAGCCAGAATGGCCTTAGGAGAAAGCATGGCCAGATTTTATCTCACCTACTTTGGTCATAATGTCAGAAGGGACCAGTTCCCTGTAGAAAGATACTATGCTTGGTAAAGTAAAAGTCCAGTGGAAATGGGGAAGACTCTCAACGAGATGGATTCCCACAGTGGCCACAACAATGGGCTTAAGCAGAGCAAATGTTGTTAAGATGGTGCAGAATTGGGCAGTGTTTCATTCTGTTGTATGCAGGGCTGCTATGAGTTGTATCTGACTTGATGGCACCTCACAACACAATAACAACATAATTAACTATAAAACAGCCAGCACTTATCTTTGAGTTTGTCCTACTGTGGTGGCTTGTATGTTGGTATGATGTTGGAAACAATACCACTGATATTTCAAATACATTCAGTGTCACCTCTGATTGACAGGTTTCAGAACTACTTCTAGACTAAGACTGAAAAAAAAGTCTGATGATTTATTTAAAAAAATTAACCAATGAAAACCTTATGGATAACAACAGAGCATTGTCCACTATAGTGTTTAAAAATGAGCCTCCTAGACTGAGGGCACTCAATTACACAGTGCCCACAACCATGGACTTAAGCATACCAAAAATTGTAAAATGGCAAAGGGCCATCTTTTTTCTGTTATACATATAATCTCCATGAGTTGAAGATGACTTGACAGCAACAATAACATAAAGAGATGTTACAAACTATCACAAATTAGCTGAATTAGCAAACTATGCATAAGAATCACAAAGTTTATAGATATTATAATTCAGATACATAAAATATAAACTATATATGTTTAAAGAAGTGAAAATAGGTATATTTAAATTATGACCCAAATAATAAAAGATCATCAAATACTGACAAATCAGATGGTATAATAGCCAGAGAGACTTAATAGAGATAAATATTTAATAATTGTAATTATAAATATACTTATGGTTAAAGTAGAAATTTAGACATACCTAAAGAGAGATAGCTGCTCTGTAGAAGAAAGATGGGGCAATCTACTTCCGTAAAGATTTACTGTCTCGGAAATCCAATGTGGGTCACTATGAGTTGGAATCTACTAAATGGCAGTGGCTTTGGTTTTTTTGTTTCATTTTGTGTAAAGAGAGACAATATAATGAGGAATATTATTTTAAAGAGGATTAAGAAAAATTTTCATACACACACAGGCACACGCACACACAATTTGAGCAGGAGAAAATGAAGAGCATAGGAAACACAAAGTACTAGAAAAGCTAATAGCTGAGAATTTTCCAGAATTGTTGGAAAACATCATTCCTCAGATTCAGAAAATCCACTATATCCCAAGCATAACTAACTAGATATGTGAACCTAGATATTACATAGAAAAACTGCACATCATACAAAGGGAAGAAATCAGAGATGTCACACAACTATAGAATTTTCAACAGACATACAAATCAGGGCATAGTATAAAAATTTCTTCAAAGGGCTGAGAGAGAAAAAAAAAAATAATGGAGTATTATATGGCCAGTAATACTACTTTACAAGAACAAGCAAAAATATACTTTTCATACAAATAAAATTGGAAGTTTATACTAATTTTTAGTTTTTTTTTTTAAATCAATGACATGTACTTCAGGAATGATAACTCCAGCAAAAAGGAATGATAACTCCATGCAAAAAAGAATAACTTGGAAAGAAATATGTAAACATATGGTACATGTAAATAAACCCCGACTATGTAAAATAAAAATAATACATATTTTTTAAGTTTTGAAACAGAAGTAAAATATGGACAAAAAATACCATATTGGGAAAGAGGTAAACTACAGATAAATATTCAAAAGTACTGTGTAGAAAGAGTGAAGATACTTAGTAACTATAATGCTTTTAAAAAGCTATATATGCTTATTGTACAATTTTAAAGCAACTCTGAAAGAATAGAAATAGAATAAAAGAATTAATGGAAAACGAAATGAAGGGCAGAACTCAACCCAAAATATAACAAGAAATAAAAGGAAGAGAAAGCATAGCAGCAAAATAAATAGCACTATATAAAATGATAGAAGTGAATCCAAATATTAGTAATAACTATAAATATACATGTAAATAAATCTTTATTTAAAAGGCAAAGATTATCAGACTAGATTAAAAATAATCTAAAATATATTTATTTTTTACAAAAAAAAATGATTTGAGGTAAAGGTATGGAAAAAGATACATTAAAAAAAGAAAGTTGATGTAATTAGTCAAATGCCATAGAATGCAGTCTTTAAAATAAATAAAAAGCAAACAAACAAAAATATTCTTAAAGATAGAAGGTCACATTCCATATTGATGAAGGGTTCAAATCCCTTGGAAAAGTTAATTTTAAACTTATATGCACCTGATAATGGCTTCAAAATATGTAAAGCAAAAATTGACAGAACCACTCACATAAAGAATGACGTTTTCATGGTCATAGTGGGAGACTTTAATTAATATAATGGTCTCCGTAATTGTTAAGTCAAGTAGACAATATATCAGGATATAAAATACTTGAACAGTGCAGTTAGCAATATTGATCTAGTAGATACATATAAAACACTGCATAAAATAATTGAAGAGTAACTGTTCCTCTCAAGCGAACAGGAAACATTTACACAAATTGACCATTTGCTATCAATATATTTTGAACAATTGAGATCATCCAGACCACACTCTCTTACCACAATGTAATTAAGTTAAAATGACCAACATAAAGATAACTAAAACATCCCAGGGCAGAGAATGCTAATTATCTATCTGTATCCATTCTTCTTAACTTCTAGGATTTACTAGGGATGTGGTTGTTCTGCCTCCCTTGCAACTAAATTTATGGATTAAGTTTTGGATTAGAAGGGCTTAGTGCAACTTCCCAGTGACAAGTTTTAAAAAGGGAAATGTTTGTTAATTCATTTTCTTTCTTTGCCCATGCTAACTGACTGGGACACAGATAGAGTATGTTGGTGAGATAGCTTTCATATTTCTAATGAGGGCAACACGCTAGGTGTTGGGAGAGCAGCAAAATGAACAAGTTTATGGAACAGAGCAGTTCACCCACTCTGGTCTGCTCACCAACATCTGAGAGAGAAATAAACTGCTTCTTTTTTGATATACTTTGCTTTTGAGTCTCTGTTTTAGTTATTTAGCTTATATCATGACTAATTAATGCTCCACCATATTTGGAAATTTAAAAAAAATCACAATTCTAAATATTTCATGAGTCAAAATTCATGGAACTTGAATGTACATGGAACTGAATAGTAAGAGAGGAAAAATGCATAGAATATATATGTACATAAAAGTTATATATATACATAAACTATATAAATATAAATATATATATACCAAACTCACTGCCATCGAGCTGATTCTAACTCATATCAACCACCCGTTGGGTTTCCAAGGCAGTAAATCTTTTTTATTTATTTTATTTTTATTAGTTTGATTTGGGTGAAGATTTACAGAGCAAGTTCACTTTCCATACAGCAGTTCACATATACTTTGTCTCATGTCATTGACCACAGTTTACCACAATGC
>NW_006921913.1:2567668-2591448 GCF_000298275.1 Orycteropus afer afer
ATGATATCTAAAATATCATATATATTTTTTATATGATATATAAAATATCATATATATTTTTTATATGATATATTAAAGTCATATGTTGTTTTTGTTGTTAGGTGCCATCCAGTCAGTTCTGAGTCACAGAGACCCTGTGTACAAAGAAACACTATCCAGTCCTGCACCATCCTCACAATTGTTGTTGTGCTTGAGTCCATCATTGCAGCCACTTTGTTAATCCATCTCATTAAGGATGTTCCCTTTTTCCTCTGACCCTTTACAAAGCATGATCTTTTTCTCTAAAGATTGGATCCCTTATGACAAGATGACCCAAGTGCATGAGATGAAATCTGGCCATTCTTGCTTCTAAGGAGCATGCAGGCTGTCCTTCTTCCAAGACAGATTTGTTCGTTCTTCTAGCAGCCCATTGTATTTTCAATATTCTTTGCCAACACCACAGTTCAAATGCATCAATTCTTTTCCAGTCTTCCTTATTAATTTTCTAGCTTTCACATGCATCTGAGACTATTGAAAATACCATGGCTTGGATAAGGCACACCTTAGTCTTCAAAGTGGTGTATTTTATCGCATAATGCAGTAAGTCATTTGATTTCTTGACTACTGCTTCCATAAACATTGATTGTGGATTCAAGTAAAATGAAATCCTTGACAAGAGTCTTTTCTGTTTATCACGATGTTGCTTATTGGTCCAGTTGTGAGGATTTTTATTTTCTTTCTGTTGAAGTGTAATCTATACTAAAGGCTGTGGTCTTTGATCTTCATGAGTAAGGCTTCAAGTCTTCTTCAGTTTCAGCAAGCAAGGTCATCTGCATGTCTCAGGTGTTAGTGAGTCTTCCTCCAATCTTGATGGCACATTCTTCTTCATATAATCCATATTCTTGGATTATTTGCTCAGCATACAGATTCAATAATGTATGATGAAAATATACAACTTTGATGCATACATTTCCTGGTTTTAAAGCATGCTTTATCCCTTGTTCTGTTTGAACAACTGACTCCTAGTCTAAGTATAGGTTCAACATGAGCACAATTAAAGGTTCTGGAATTTCTACTGTTCACAATGTTAATAATAATTTGTTATGATCCACACATTCCAATGTCTTTTCATAGTCATAAAACACAGGTAAACATTCTTTCTGATACTCTTTGCTTTCAACTAAGAACCATCGACATCAGCAATGATATCCCTCATTCCACTTCCGCTTCTGAATTTGCCTTGCATTTATGACAATTCCCTGTCAATATACTGCTGCAACCATTTTAAAACTATTTTCAGCAAAATCTTACTTTCATGTGATATTAATAATATTTTTCAATAATTTCAGCATTCTTTGGATCACCTTTTAAAAATATAGATCTCTTCCAGTTAGTTGGACAGGTAGTTGTCTTCCAAAATTCTTGCCATAAACAAGTGAGGGTTTCCAGCGTTATATCATTTTGTTGAAATATCTCAGTGGGTACTTTGTCAGTTCCTGGAGACTTGTTTTTCCCCAATTTCTTCAGTGCAGCTTGGACTTCTTCCTCCAATATTATTGGTTCTTCATCATTTGCTTCCTCCTGAAAAGGTTGAACATTGACCAATTCTTTTTGGTGTAGTGACTCTGTGTTTTTCCTTCTGTCTTCTTTTGATGCTTCCTGCATCCTTCAATATTTGTCCATAGAATCCTTCAGTATTGCAACTTGAAGCTTGAATGTTTTCTTCAGTTCTGTGATGTAGTAAATGACTTAGTGTGGCTTTTCTACCCATAAGTCCTTGTAAACTCCAAGGTGGAACTTGCCATGAGCAACTGAGGAGCTCCTAATTGCTAAAGTTGTCCACCCAGGGTATTTCTGTTGGGCGTGGCACTAAACAATGTTCTGGGAGGTTCCCACTTTCTCTCAGGTGCTTAGAATTCTGATGTTATGATTGGTTGGTTTGGCCACTCTGCCAGACTCAAAAGGAGGCCTCCTAGAGGCAGATGCTTTCTCTGACTGCTGGCTGAGGAAGGATTTGCTCCTGAGAGTCACGCGTTGCTGCGAAAGAGATGCAAGAGACACATATTACTGAGTGAGACACCGAGGGACACCCACTACTGGAAGAGAGACTGTGAGAGACTGTTGGCTGAGAGACAGCGGGCTAAGAGAGAGACTGAGCGTTTTTCCTGAATTTGAATTATAACCTGGTGCTTCCCTAATAAACCCCATAATCTGTGAGCTCTGTGTGGACACTGCACTGAATTATCGAATCCAGGAGAGAGGTGGTGGGTGCTTTGGGAGGAACAGTTGGTAAAAGGGCTGGAGGGAGGCAGTATGTCTGGCCTTGCAGGAATAGGCCTTGGGCTACTGATAATGATTCTGTCTTCCTCTTGCGGGGTTAGAGGAGGTCAGGAGATGTGGCCTCCTTGCCCTTTTAGCAAATTCTTTCAGCTTGAGAAATGCCAAGCATGTTCTTCCCCTTTGATTTTCTAACTTCAGAGCTTTGCTTTATCTTATCTTCTGAGCTGCCCTTTGAAATCTTCTGTCCTACTCTTTTACTTCATTTCTTGAATTCTCTTTAGCTACCCTGAGTTCAAGAGCAAGTCTCAGAGTCTTCTGACATCCATTTTGTTCTTTTCTTTTTTCCCTGTCTTTAAATGACTTTTTGCTTTCTTCACATATGATGTCCTTGGCTTCATCCTACACCTAGTCTGGTTTTTGGATATTAGTGTTCAGTGTGTCAAAGCAATTAGACAGTCTCTAAATTCAGGTGGGGCATAAACCAGGTCATATTTTGGCTCTGGTGGACTTCTTTTAATTTTCTTCAGCTTCAGTTTGAACTTGCATACAACCAACTGATGGTTTCTTATACACGTATCCCCTGGCTTATTCTGACTGATAATATTGAGCTTCTCCGTAGTCTCTTTCCACAGATGTAGTCGATTTGATTCCTGTGTGTTCTACCTGGTGAGGTTCATGTGCTCAGTCACCATTTATGTTGTTAAAAAGTGGTATTTACAATGAATAAGTTGAATATATTTAATTTGTGTCTAGCCTTTAGCTACTGATTATCTTCCTTCCCCTTCCACACTTGTAATCATCAAAGAAGGTTTCTTTCTATGTGAAACATTTTCTTGATTTTTTATGATAGTGATCTCAGACAATATCCTTTCATTATTGAGTAATTCTACTTACCATAAAGTCTTCCAAGTTCATCCGAGCTATGAAGTGCTTTACAGATTCATCATTATTCTTTAATTTTGCATTGCATTCTGTTTTGTGTATGTACCTAGTTTGTTTATCCATTCATCTGTTGATGGGCATTTAAGCTGTTTCCATCTTTTTGACATTGTGAATAGTGCTACAATTAACATAGATATGCAGTTGCTTTTTAGACTGCTGCTTTCGTGGGCATTGATTGTGGATCCGAGTAAAATGAAATCCTTGCAACTTCAATATTTTCTTCTTTTGTCAAGATGTTGCTTACTGGTCCAGTTGTGGGAATTTTTGTTATATTTATGTTGAAGTATAATTCATATTGAAGGCTATAGTCTTTGATCTTCATCAATAAGTGATTCAAGTGCTCTTTGCTTTCAGCAAGCAAAATTGAGTCATCTGCATATTGCAAGTTGTTAATGAGTCTTCTTCTAATTTTGATGCTTTGTTCTTCTACCTATAATCCAGTTTTTCAGATTATTTGTTCAGCATGCAGATTGAATAAGTGTGGCGAAAGGATACAACCTAGACACACAATTTGCCTGATTTTAAACCACATAGTATTTCCTTTTTGTTTTTGAACAACTGCCTCTTGGTCTATGGACAAGTTCCGCATAAGCGCATTAAGTGTTCTGGAGTTCCCATACTTCGCAACATTTTCCACAATTTATTATGATACACACAGTTGAAAGCCTTTGCATAGTCAATGAAACACAGGTAAACATCTTTCTGGTATTCCTACTTTCAGCCAAGATCCATCTGACATCAGCAATAACATCCCTTACTCCATATTCTTTTCTGAATCTGGCTTGAATTTCTGGCCTGTGTGTGTACTGCTGCAACCATTTTAAAATTATTTTCAGTAAAACTTTGCTTGTGTGTGATAGTAATGAAGTTCAATAATTTGTGCAGTTTGTAGGATCACCTTTCTTTGGAATTGGCAAAAATATGGGTCTCGTCCTGTCAGTTGGCCAGTAGCTGTCTTCTAAATGTCTTGGTATAAACGAGTGAATGTTTCCAGGGTTGCATCTGTTTGTTGAAACACATCAGTTGGTATTCTTTCAATTCCTGGAGCCTTGTTTTGGCCAATGTCTTCAGTGCAACTTAGAATTCTTCTTTCAATACCACTGGCTCTTGATTATATGATACTTCCTGAAATAGCTGAACATCTACCAATTCTTTTTGGTACAGTGACTCTGTGTATTCCTTCCATCTTCTTTTGATGTTTCCTGAGTTGTTCACTATTTTTCCCATAGAGTTCTTTAATATTGTAAGTCAAGCTTGAGTTTTTCTTCAGTTCTTTCAGCTTGAGAAATACCAAATGTGTTCTTTCCATTTAGTTTTCTAACTCCAGGTGTTTGAACATTTCATTATAATATTTTATTTTGTTTTCTTGAGCTACTCTTTGAAATCTTTTGCTTAACTCTTTTACTTCATCATTTCTTCCATTCCCTTTAATTACTCTGTGTTCAATAGCAAGTTTCAGAGTAGTTTCTGACATCCATTTTGTTCTTTTCTTTCTTTCCTGCCTTTTTGATGACTTTTTGCTTTCTTTATGTATGATGTTCTTGAGGTCATCATGCAACTTATTTGGTCTTCGGTCACTGGTGTTCAGTGCATCCAATCTCTTATTGAGATGGTCTGTAAATGTTATTGTTGTTATGTGCTGTCCAGTCGGACCCAACTCATAGTGATCCTTCCTTGGGTTTCCAAGGCTGTATTACTATGGAAGCAGATTGACCAACCTTCTTTCTGAGGAGTGGCTGGTGGGTTTGAACTGCCAGACTTCTGGTTTAGCAGTCAGGTGCCTTAGGCACTATGCTAGTAGAGCTCCTGGTCTGTAAATAGAGGTGGAATATACTCAAGGTCATATTTTGGCCTTCATGGACTTGTTTTAGTTTTCTTCAGCTTCAACTTGAATTTTCATAGGAACAATTGATGTTCTGTTCTGCAATCAGCCCCTGGCCTTGCTTTGAGGGATGATATTGCGCTTCTCCATCGTCTTTTTCCACAGATGTAGTCAATTTGATTCCTGTGTATTCCATCTGGTAAGGTCTTCATGTATAGTCATCGTGTACTTTGTTGAACAGAGGTATTTGCAATGAATAAGAAATTGACATTACATAATTCTATCATGTGATCTCCAGCATTGTTTCTATCACCAAGGCCATGATTTTCAACTACAGATCTTTGTTTCCACCTTTCACATTCCAATCACCTTTAATTATCAATGCATCTTGATTGCATATTTGATCAATTTCAGATGGCAAAAGTTGATAAGAAAATCTTTAATTTTTCATCTTTGGCAACAGTTGTTTGTAAATTTGTTTAGTAGTCTTTGTCATTGATTGAACTATGTCCCCCCAAAATTTGTGTCTGCTTGGATGGGCATGATTCTGAGTGGTTTAACAATTATGTAATGTTGTAATGTGACAGATATGTAATGATTCCACATGATGTGATCTCATGTGGTAAGTTGATCAGATGTAAGAGGATTAAGGTTGGGGTACAATAGTCCTGATTCGATGTAAAAAGAGCTTCCCTGGGGTGTGGCTTGTAACACATTTTATCTCACAAGTGATTAAAAAAAAGAAAGAAGGGAAAAGAGAAGGGGGTACTACTACCACCAGAAAATAGCTAGCAGCAGAACACATCCTTTGGACCCAGGCTCACTGCCCTGGGATCCTCCTAGGACCACAAAACATATAGGGAGAAAGTCTTTGCCTGGATCTGGTGCTCTGAATTTGGACTTCTAGCCTCCTTAACTATGAGAAAATAAGTTTCTCACAGTTAAATCATTTAATTTAAAGTATTTATATTTCTCACAGTGTTAAAGTGATCCACTTGTAGTATTTCTGTTACAGCAGTACTAGACAAGGTTTTCCTTGTAGGCATATGGACATTATACTATCATTGACAGCATTGTAGTTCAGGATGTGTCTTGAAATGTTCTTGTTGATGATGAATATGATGCCATTCCTCTTCAATTTGTCATTGTCAGCAAAACAGACCGTATGCTTGTCCAATTCAAAATGGCCAATATCAGTCCATTGCAGCTTACTAATGCCTAAGATACTGAACTTTATGAGTTCCATCTCATTTTTCACAACTTCCAGTTTTCCTAGATTCATATTTCATATATTCCACATTCCAATTATTAATGAATTTTTCAGCTATTCTCATTTTGAGTTATGCCACATCAACAAGGGAAGGTCTCAAAAGCTTTACTCCATATACACCATAAAGGTCAATGCTATATTAGGAGGCAGATCTTCCCCAGTAGAACCAGCCAACTGCCTAACAAGGGGTTCATCTTTAGGCACTATATCAGGCAACATTCCCTAGCTATTCATACAATATTCATTGGCTATTTTTTTTTTTTTTTTATTTTAGAAATAGAGATAACCAAGTCCTTTCCCAATCGGTCTTAAACTAGAAGCTCCACTGAAACCTGTTCACCATGGATGACCTTGTTGGTATTTGAAATACTTGTGGCATAACTTCTATTATCACAGAAATACACAAGACACCACAGTATGGAAAACTGATGAACAAGTGGTAGTCTATAGTCTTAGAGACTACATATGATCCTAACAACAAAATTTTGCCAGAAATATGCACGTTAAATGTGCTTCTAGGGAAATTTTAAAAGAAAATAATGAAAATGTGATTGGATAATGGTGAAAGAGCAAAAAGAGAGAAAGATGTCTGCTTCTTGGAATTCTATAGGCAGAAACCAAGCCAAAGGAGCTACATCTGCTTTCCTCCAAGAAAATTAAAGGACCATCCCTGGAGAAGATCATAGCATGGTAAACAGAGTTACCTTCATCTCAAAGGATGAAGCATGGTCTCTGGGTTTTAAAAGGGTGGGGCCATAGTATCCTGGATTTCAGAGTTGCTGTCCCAGTTGTCCAGAAGGTACAACTGAGGCACAGGGCTAAAGGACCTCCACCCAGAATCCACAGAGCATGGCCAACACCCAGAGTCTGGAGGGTGGGACCATTACCCAGATTGTCTCAGAGAAGAGAGGAATATGTTCTGCTGAGTTTTGGATTTACTTAATGCCTGTTATCCCGTTTTATTTTTCCCTCCAATTTCTCCCATTTTTAATGGGAACATCTACCTTATGCCTGGTCCACCCTTGTGCTCTGGAAGCAGATAGCTTGTGTTTTAGATTTCATAGGCTCACAGATGGAGCAATATGTTGACTTTTTGAATTTTGAGACAAGTATTTTCTTTAGGATGCATCAGACAGGAAATGTCAGTGCCCATCATAAGAACCCCCTTCTAGGACTAGAAGTTAAAGAGAGCTGGAGAGTAGCTGATGCTCGCTTGTGTTGACCACTTGGGTCCATTCAGTAAGTGGAAGTGACTGTGTTTGGACATGTTCCATTGACAACCATTGAATTAGCTGGCAAAGGCTAGGGATAAGAGAGAGAGAGAGAGAGAGAGAGAGAGAGAGAGAGAGAGTTAGACAGAGAGAGATATCTAGCTGCTTGGAAGTTCAGGGAATTGTTTGGACTTCTGAGTGTATAGGTGTTGCTCATTGACATAGCCCATAGGGGCTAGGAATATATATAGAGAGAAGCAGTTGGCTGGTGATAAATGCAAGAGGGTGAGTGGACTCCTGAGCTTATTACTGGTACCCTGACCTAGCCCATAGGAGCTAGGGATTAGCTGGCCAGAACCTGACCAAAAAAAGAGAAAAATGATTGATTCCATGAGCTGGTATAGATTGTTGCAATTTGATGGCTGGTTCTTGACTGGAATTTGCTTATGCATATGAATGCCAAAAGTTCCGATAAGAACAGAAGGAGATTTTGGACTTGGAATCAGTTTAAAACTTCTGGGATGATATGATGGGGTGAATGTGTTTTACATGTAGCAAGGACATGGGTTTTTTGGGCCAAAGAGTGAAATATTATGGATTGAATTGTGTCTCCCCAACATATGTGTCAACTTGGCCAGGTCATGATTCTTAGTGGTTTGTCAGTAATGTAATGATATAGCTTGGCAGTTATGTAATGATGTAAGTTGGCAGTTATGTAAAAATGTAGTCATCTTCCATTTTGTGATCTGTTATAATTATATGTTGTACATCCTAAGACCTCTATGAGATGGGATTAGAGTGGGGTATATCTTACTTAAGTCACCATTACTTAAGTCACCATTACTCAGACTACCTCCTTCTTGAGTCATGCATTTGCTTGAGTTACCTTTTGTCTTGCAAGAGAAGTGAGTGGAGAAGAGAGGGACTTACTACCACCAAGAAAGAAAAGCTGGTAGTGGAGCATGTCCTTTGGACCTGTAGATTCCTGGCCTAAGGACCTTCTAGACCCAGGGGAAAATTAATGCCCAGATACATGGAAATCCCCAAAGATCTAGGAAGAAGATGCTAAAGAGACAAGAACATTCCTCCTGAATCAACAGAGTGAGAAAGACTTCCAGTAGAGCTGGCACACTGAATTTAGACTTCTAACTAGAAGTGTGAGAGAATAAATTTTTATTTGTCAAAGCCATCTACTTGTGCTGTGTCTATTATAACAACATGAGATTACTAAGACAACACCTTTTAAATATTTTAATTAACTAATTAATCATTTTTTTTTAAAGTTAGTTAATTCAAATCCTTTGGGCAACAAGGTAAGTTTTGGGCATTAAATTTGGTCACAAATTCTTTGCTACTACTCTCACTAAGAGGCTTATTCTTGTGCCCTTGAATCTGGGCTGGCTTTAGTGACTTGCTTGACCAGAATGCAGCAGAAGTGATGGACTGAGAAACATTATCAGTTTTGCACTGGTCTCATGGAGCACTTTCTCTGGAAAGCCTGATCCACAATGTAAGAAGTTCTTAGATCAACAGTCTTAACTGAATCTAGTCTTCCAACTATCTGTGTCAAGGTGCCAGATACACGACTGAAGACAGCTTAGACTCTCCTGATGAACTCATCATACAGCTGAAATCTACCAAGGGACCTCTATCAATTCCATGTAGAGAAGAGTATTGCTTATCTCAGATCTGCTTGAATTCTTGACCCACAAAACCATGAGATATAAATAAAAGGCTGTTATTTTAAGCCATGAAGCTTTGTAATTTGTTCACAAAAAAGATAACCAAACTATGTATGTAACAAATAGTAAGTAAAAAAAAAAAGTGGCTTCTGAATAAAGATACACTAAATAAAGATATAAAGATATAAAAGCTTTAGATTTTTATTTCGTTATGCTTTTTTCCTTTCTTAACTAATTGTGAATTCCCCTCCCCCCTTTTAAAATTCATCTCAGCTGGACTAAATTTTATTATACAAGAGTGGCAGATTTAAAATAACTCTTCCAGAATGACAGGGTGTGTTTCTATTCCAATATTATCTGAGAAAAAGCTGCAATCTGGAGTTTAATAAATGTTCCTTGATTACACTCAGTCAGTGTTATTTCTTAATTGCAAGGTTGGATTGAGGAGAAAGAAGATGTAAACTTGATAATGATTTCTCACATTAGAAATTATTTAAATCACTTCATCTGTAGGATCCACTAAGGCTGGACCTGTTGAGATAAATATACTTCTAATTATATGTACATATTCTTAGATAGAATGTGTTGATTCTCCATACATTATTAAAATATTTGCTTTAGAATATGGAGTACTCAAGTCAAGAAGTAATGGATGATAGAATTGGAAGCTTGGAGAAATAAACAAAGTTTAATTAATTTATTTATTCTTTTACATTTTTATAACAGAATAGCTATAACATGAAAAATCCACCTCTTGTCTCAGTTTGGCCTACTGTGGTGGCTTGTGTGTTGCTGTGGGAATGGAGGCTATACCACTAGTATTTCAAATACCAGAAGGGTCACCCATGGTGGACTGGTTTTCAATGGAGCTTCCAGAGTAAGACAGACTTGGAAGAAGGAAGGGGTTGTCCACTTATGAAAGAATTGGTCAGTGAAAACCTCATGAATAACAGTGAAACACTGTCTGATATGTTACTGGAAAACTTTATGAATAGCCCTGAAACATTGTCTGATATAGTGTCAGAAGATGAGCCCCTCTGGTCAGAAAGCATTCAGAACACAACAGGGGAAGAGCTGCCTCCTCAAAGTAGAACTGACCTTAATGATGTTGATGGAGTAAAGCTTTCAGGACCTACATTTGCTGATGTGGCGTGGCTCAAAATTGAGAAGAAACAGCTGCAAATATCCATTAATAATTGGAACATGAAATGTATGAAGTATGAATCTAGAAAAATTGGAAGATCTCAAAAGTGAAATGGAATACATCAAGATTGATACCCTAGGCATCAGTGAGCTGAAATGGACCAGTTTTGGCCATTTTGAATCAGACAAGCATATGATCTACTATGTTTGGAATGAAAAACTGAAGAGGAATATCGTGGCATTCATTGTCCCAGAGAATGTTTCAAGATCTATCTTGAAGTATAATCCTGTCAGTAATTGGATAAAATCCATATGCCTACAAGGAAGACCAGTTAATACTACTATTATTCAAATGTACCTACTAACAACCAAGGCCAAAGATGAAGAAATTGAAGATTTTTGCCAACTTTTGCAGTCTGAAATTGACCAAACATACAATCAAGATGTGTTGATTATCAGTGGTTATTGGAATGCAAAAGTTGGAAGCAAAGAAAAATCACTGGTAGTTGGAAAATATGACCTTGGTGATAGAAATAACTCTGGAAATTGCATAGTACAATTTTGCAAGACCAATGACTTATTTATTGCAAACACCTTTTCTCAACAATATAAATGTTGGCTATACATGTGGACTTTGCCAGATGGAGTACAAAGGAATCAGATTGACTACATCTTTGGAAAGAGGTGATGGAGAAGCTCAATATCTTCAGCAAAAACAAGGCCAGGAGCTCAGTGTGGAACAGACCATTAGCTGCTCATATGCAACTTCAAGTTCAAGACAAAAACAATTAAAACAAGTCCATGAGAGCCAAAATAAGACCTTGATTATATCCCTCCTGAGTTTAGACACCATCTAAAGTATAGATTTGATGCATTGAACACCAATGACTGAAAAACAGATGAATTGTGGGATGACATCAAGAACATCATCCATGAAGAAAGCAAAAGGTCATTAAAAAGACAAGAAGGACCAAAATGGATGTCAGAAGAGACTCTGAAACTTGCTCTTGAATGGAGAATAGCCAAAGCAAATGGAAGAAATTACAACATAAAAGAGCAGAACAGATTTCAAAGGACAACTTTAGAAGACAAAGTCAAGTATTATAATGAAATGTGCAAAGACCTGGAGTTAGACAATCAAAAGGGAAGAATATGCTTGACATTTCTCATGCTAAAAGAAATAAAGAAAAAATTCAAGCCTTGAGTTGTAATATTTAAAGATTCTATGGGTAAAATGGCAGCATAATGCCTAAGGCATTTGACTGCTCACCAGAAGGCTGGTGATTCAAACCCACCAGCCACTTCTTGGAAGGAAGGTTGGGCAATCTACTTCCATAGTGATACCGCCTTGGAAACCCAAAGAGGGGTTGCTATGAGTCAGGTCTGACTCAATGGCACATAACAACAACAAAAACATGGGGAAAATATTGAATGATGCAGGAAACATCAAAAAAAAAAAAAAAGATGGAAGGAATACACAGAGTCACTGTGTATTAGTCAATGTTCATCCATTTCAGGATCTGGCATAGGACCAAGAACCAATGGTATTCAAGGTAGAATTCGAGGCTTCACTGAAGGAATTGGTGAAGAGCAAGGCTCCCCGAATTGACGGAATACCCGTTGAGATGTTTCAGCGAACAGATGCCCCACTGGAGGCACACACTCAGCTATGCCAAGAAATTTGGAAGACAGCTACTTGGCCAAGTGACTGTAAGAGATCCATATTTGTATTCATTCCAAAGTAAGGTGATATGAAATAATGTGAAAATCATCAAACAATATCATTAATATCACATGCAAGTAAAATATTGCTGAAGATAATTCAAAAAATGGTTACAGCAGTATATTGACAGACAACTTCCAGAATGCAAGCTGGATTCAGAAGAGGACATGGAATGAGGGATATCATTACTGATGTCAGATGGATCTTGGCTCAAAGCAAAGGATACTGGAAAGATGTTTACTTGTGTTTTATTGACTATGCAAAAGCTTGATGGTGTGGATCATAACAAATTATGGATAATGTTGAGAAGAATGGGAATTCCAGAACATTTCATTGTACTCATGAAGAACCTGTACATGGACCAGGAGGCTGTCCTTCAAACAGAAAAAGGGGATCCTGTATGGTTTAAAATAAGGAAGGGAGTGCATCGGGGTTGTATCCTTTCACTGAATTTATTCAATCTGTATGCTGAGCAAATAATCTGAGAAGCTGGTCTATATGAAGAAGAGCATAGCATCAGGATTGGAAGAAGACTCATTAACAACATGCAATACAAAGATGACACAAATTTGCTTGCTGAAAATGAGGATGACTTGAAGCATTTACTGATGAAGATTGAAGACTATAGTCTGCAGTGTTGATTACACCTTAACATAAAGAAAATGAAAATCCTCACAACTTGGCCAATAAGCAGCATCACAATAAATGGAGAAAAGTCTGAAGTTGTCAAAGATTTCATATTACTTGGTTCCACAATCAACGCCCATGGAAGCAGCAGGCAAACCATCAGATGACGTACTGCACTGGGCAAATCTGCTGCAAAAGAATTCTTTAAAGTGCTGAAGAGCAAAGGCATGCCTGACCCAAGCTATGGTATTTTCAGTCACCTCATATGCACGTGAGAGCTGGACAATGAATAAAGAAGACTGAAGAAGAATTGATGCTTTTGAGTTGTAGTGTTGACTAAGAATACTGAAAGTACCATGGACTGACAGAAGAACTAACAAATCTGTCCTTGAAGAAGTGCAGCTGGAATGCTCCTTGAAAGCAAGAATAGCTAAACTTTGTCTTACCTACTTTGGTCATGTGGTCAGAAGAGACCATCCCTGGATTAGGATATCATGTTTGGTAAAGTGAAGGGTCAACAAAAAAGGGGAAGACCCTCAGCAAGATGGATTGATACAGTGGCTGCAATAGTGGGCTTATGTATAACAAGGATTGTGAGGCTGACTTAGGACCAGTGTTTCATTCTGTTGTGCATAGGGTTGCTATGAGTTGGAGATGACTCAACAGCACCTAACAACAACAACATGAAAAATAACTTCCTATGACAATTTTGAGACTTATAATCAGATAGATATTTTCATTAATTGTTCTGAAATGAATTTTGATTTGATTGTTATAATTATAGATGGGTTTAGATGGAAAAATCCTTAGAGGTCTTATATGCTAGGGACTGCTAGAAGAATGAACAAATCTGCCAAAATGCTCCTTAAAAGCGAGGATGGATATAATTTGTCTCACTTACTTTGGACATGTCATCAAGAGAGACAATCACTAAAGAACATCATGCTTGGCAAAGTATAAGGTTAATGGAAAAAAGTGAGACCTTCAACAAGATGGATTAACACAGTGGCTGCAACAATGATCTCAAACATAGAAACAATTGTGAGGATGGCATAGGCCCCAGCAGTTCAGTTCTGATGTACCATGAATTGAAGCCAAGTAGATGGCAACTAACAACAACAATGTACAATTTGCTTAGCACAGAATGTCCCAGGCTAAGAGTACAGACACTCAGGCTGTATTTTTTCCTTCATGTAATTTTCCTTCTCTGGGCCTCTGTTCCTTCATCTAGCAAATGAAGACATTTGATTAGCATCAATAAAAATTAGAGTTGGTGGGAAGCTGGGAAGGTATCTAGTTTAAACTCCCTCATTTTGAGGTGAGGAAACAGTATATGTAAAGTGAATATATACTTCATTGGCCGAACCAAGATGTTTTAAGAGTGAAATGGGGCCCTAAGGCCATGTAATTTTTATGAAAATTAATTTATTGATTAATAAAATTATTATTGATGGACCTATAATATAGTTCTATTAAAATTTTTTTCAAAAATAAAATTATTCCTAAAAGCATATATTGTGTTATCAAAACTTTAAAAAACCCTTTATACTGATAATTTAAATATTAAAAGTAAAGAATAATTATTCTTGGCACCTATTTCATTGAATTAGTTTCTTAGATGAATCTGTTTCTAATGTATCAATAGTATAATTTCTGAGAAATGCATTTTTTTCTCCAGATCATCTTATTTTTAATTTTCTCATAACATTACTTCTGACACTGTATGGAATTACATTTTATGATTAATCTATTTTAAATTGCTGACCCCTTCAATTGACCCTTCCCTGTGGACCTTATTTATTCTTAATTGAGAAAATTTTCTTTCTCCAGGTGTTGGGTAACCTCAGAATAAATTCTGCTAAACAGAGATATTCTCAATTATATACTTTAGATTAATATATATATTTTAGCCCAAATATTTTCACTGATAACATCTTGTCTCCAAAATATTTATACATTTCTGTGCAAATATTTTTGTAAGACAAATGTTATTTAAAAATTTATGAATAAAAAATTTTCTCCAAATTTAGGTGTTGCAAAATTTTAAATCTGTCTTGTTTCTTTCCCCACCATTCATTAGTCGGTTTGTCATACTGTGATGGCTTGCATGTGGCTGTGAGGCTGGAAGCTATGCCACTGGTATTTCAAATACCAGCAGGGTCAGCCATGGTGGATAGGTTTTAGCAGAGCTTCCAGACTGAGACAGACTGGGAAGAAGAAGAATGGAGCCATTCACTTCTGAAAAAATAGGTCACTGAAAACCTCATGAATAGACATATGAAGACTCATTAATAACCTGTGATATGCAGATGATACAACCTTGCTTGCTGAAAGTTAAGGTGACTTAAAGCACTTACTGATGAAGATCAAAAACTACAGCCTTCAGTATGGATTACATCTCAAATAAAGAATACAAAAATCTTCAGAACTGGACCAAAAAGCATTATCATGATAAATGGAGAAAAGATTGAAGTTTTCAGGGATTTCATGTTACTTGGATCCACAATCAACACCCGTGGAAGCAGCAGTCAAGAATTCAGAAGACATATTGCACTGGGCAAATCTGCTTCAAGGATTCTCTTTAAAGTGTTAAAGAACAAAGACGTCAATTGGAAGACGTCACTTGGAAGACTAAGATGTGCCTAACCCAAGCCATGGTATTTTCAATGGCCACCTATGCATGTGAAAGGTGAGCAATGGATATGGAAGACTGAAGAAGAACCAATGTCTTTAAATTATGGTGTTGGCGAAGAATACTGAAAATACCATGGGCTGCCAGTAGAATGTACAAATCTGTCTTGGAAGAAGTGCAGCTGGAATGCTCCTTAGAAGTGAGAATAGCCAGACTTCTCACATACTTTGGTCATGTTGTCAGAAGAGATCATTCCCTGAGAAGGATATCATGCTTGGTAAAGTTGAGGTCAGTGAAGGCATTTGACTGCTAACCAGAAGGCTGGCAGTTCAAACCCACCAGTCACTTGAGGTCACTCACAGGAAGGAAGACTGGGCAATCTACCTCTGTAGATACACTGCCTCAGAAATCCAAGGAAGGGTCACTATGAGTCTAATGGACTTGATGTCAGTGAGTTTTTGTTTTTGTTTTTTCCAATGAGATAGAGTGACACAGTGGCTGCAACAGTGGGCTCAGATATAGAAAAGATGGTGAGGATGGCACATTAATAGGCAGTGTTTCATTGTGTTGTACATAGGGTCACTAAGAGTTGGACACGATACCTAACAACAATTTCCTTCCAATAAGTTTCAGGAATGAAAATTTTAACAAAAGTAGGATCATCATGAAAAGATTCTTCCTATGATGTGAGATAACCTAAACACACAATTGTTGATTTTCAAAATTAAATCTTGTACACTTACTGTTTAATTTTTTCAGTACTCCCTTGATTTCATAGCACCAATTTAAATGTTTACTCTTTTTAACTTTGTTTTTAATAATTGTAATTTACTAACATCTTCAAAAGCTGAAGTTTCTTGAGGCTCCATTTATAGGATACTTTAGTAAAAGATTTTCCACTGATTCTGAGGAAAATGTAACTTAAATTTAAATTATTAATTTACAAATAAATTTAATACTATTGGCTTAGAACAAATTTTTCTCCAATAGTGCGATTGTTACAAAAAATGTGACTGATAATAGCAAAAGAAAAAGCAAGCATTGCTCTGTTGAAGTGTATTATTGTATTCAATATTAGTTTTATTTTATGATTCAGATACTCTACTTTAGGAGTCAGAGAGCCAGATAGTAAATATTTTAGATTTTATAGGAAATATGCAATATCTGTGTTGCAACTACTCAACTTTGCCTTTGTAGCGTAAAAGCAGCCATGGACACTATATATCCAAATGGGTGTGGCTATGTTCTGAAATATCAGCCATTGAAAACCACGTGGAGCACTGAACATGCACTGAGCATGCATCTCACACAATTAGATGAGAGCATGGCAGATGCTGCATGTACAAAGTGAAATTGTACCAAACCCATTTAGTCTTATTTGTTTTTCAAATTTTTTTTTTATCTCTTGAAAATGTACATGGCGAAGCATACACAATTCAACAACTGCCTCAAATACAACTCAGTGACATTGTTGTATTCTTCAAGTTGTGTAACCCTTCTCACCTTCATTTTCTAAGTTATTTCTTCACCAAAACTCACTGTCCCCTAAATTCCTTTACTGACATTTCATTTCAAGTTGATATTGTTAATTTGATCCCATATAGATAGTTCTTTAAAAAAGCACAATGCTCAAGGCAGGCATTCTTTACCAATTAAGCTATCTTTTAGTATTATTTTGATGCAACTATTAATAATAATAGTTTACATAAAATTAAGGAAAAAAACTTGGAATAAATGCTAAACTTCCAGTATGAAGGACAACTGGCATAAATAATGACTGTTGTGGCCAACTGGGACTTAATGGTTGCCCTTAGTATAAGGTCATGTAGACTTTTAGAATCTTAAATTTATCAGAGGTCATTTATTTTTTTAAAAGTGTATTTTGGGCTTCACTTCTACATATTATTTCCTGTATATGGTTAATTGTCCCTAGTATAATTTGTCCCTTCCTTAGAATGCATTTAGCTTGAAGCTAGTTAAATAAAATAGCTTCTTTCTGAAGACTACAGCATACTTAATCCCTGGAGAAATGTGAAAAAAATTTTTTTCCTGAGCCAGTGATTCGCAAACCCTAATATGTACAAGAATCACCTAGGGTGCTTATTAAAACTGTAAATTCCCGGGCTTCCCTGGTGGTAGATATTAAAAATTCAATTACATTTTGGGCATTTTTAAAGACTATTGACTTACTGACATCCCTCCCTTTTTACTTTCAAAATGTTTTCTTTCCTTTCTTTCTTCTAAACTCTTTACTGACTTTCTATTTTGTATCAAATACTACCTGGACATTCATGATAAACACAGTTGGTAAGGTCTGGCTCAATGAGTCAGGGCTCTAAGATTAAAAATAAGTAGTGACAAGTGTAGATGTGTTACCAAGAAAAAATGTAGGTATCATAAGTGCTCAACTATAGAAAAATTTAACCTAGTCTAGTGACTTGGGGAAATTAGGTATTTTCTGAGTTTGTTTTTAAAATGTGTAGTTTCAAATATTAGAGTGTGACCAAGGGAAGGACTCTCAGAGAATGTCATGGAATTGGGGGAAATAACAACAGGCATTGAGAGTATGTATTAGATGTTTCTAGTGATAACTTTTCCCATCATGTCTTTAAGTGGATGTTTCAGAATATCAGAAATTTTGTTTCAGAATTTAAATTAGTTTTCTCTAATAGCAATATGTTGATAGTCATGGTTTCTTAAAATGGGAGGATTTTTCTGTTATTGTATTTTAGAGGATCTAATGATAAGTTTCATAACAATTACATATGATAGCAAACCTGGCTGGTAAAAAAATCATGTTTCTGTAAAATGGAAAAAAAAATCCACAAAAACCCTGAATTTTTTTTTTAATTGTTATTTGGGTGGAAATTTACAAAGGAGATGTGCTTAACTCTCAACAGTTCGTACATATTTTGTTTGACATCACTGATTACAATCCCAGCAGAAAACAGTTCTCCTCCCACCTGCTCCCTGTGACTGCCCCTTCCCTGTGCCCTTCTTACCTGTGCATTCCTTCTGTCTAGCTTTCCACTTATGCAAATGCTGCCCTTCTGATCTCTCACAGTTGGCTCTTCTAAGGGGTGCATTCTTCTTGGGTAGATGTGCCACTCATAGGCCTTTCTATTTTTTAGCTGAGAGCTAATCCACAGAAGTGAGTCTAATTCCAGGCCTGGAGGATAAGCTGGGGCCACAGTTTTGGATGTTTCACCAATGTCTATCTGACCAGTAATTCTGGTCATTGTTGTATTTTTGAATTTTGTTCCATATTTTTCCTCCTGCTCTATCCAGAATCTCCAATTTTGATCTCTTTCTGAGTGATTGGCATTAATAGCTGGGCGCCATCTTGTTCTTTTGGTCTGAGAGTAATGGAAACTGAGTTTCCTGTGGTCCATTAGTTCCTTGGAGTAATTGTTTCCATATGTCTTTGATTTTCCTTGCCCTTCTTTGTTCTGGATGAGGAGAGACCAACAGTTGCATCTTAGACGGCTGCTCAAAATCTTTTAAGACCCCAATCACTACTAACCAAAGCAAGATGTCAAACAATGTTTTTATGTACTATGTTGGGCCAATTGAGCTTGATGTCCATGGTGCTGAGCCCAGAAATCCAGTGACTCGCTCCCTTTAGGAACTTGGTTGTAGCTAAGGAGCTACCCCAACCTTGTAAACTGTTAGTTCTGTAATGCATATGGATATAATTGTAGCATAAATACACATGTAGGGATATCATCAGCCTACGGGAGCTCTGGTAGCATAGTGGCTAAGGCACTTGACTGCTAACCAGAAGGCTGGCGGTTCAAACCCACCAGCCACTCCTCGGAAGAAAGGTTGGGCAATCCTACTTCCGTAGTGATACTGTCTCGGAAACCCAAGGAGGGGTCGCTATGAGTCGGGGCAGACTGGACGGCATATAACAACAACAACAACACGGTCATGGGTATATTCCCATTTGCCTAAGTGTACCTGATCTTCTCACCTGTCTGCCTCTGTATCTACCTGTGAACTGCTGGTTTCTTATTACTGATAATGCAGTATTGTGTATATACTAATATTTGCTTCTATTGTCTATACCTTTTATGCACCTTTCTGTGTCCTCCTTTTTCTTCTTATTATTGTGCTGGTCACACACTTTTGTTAAATTGCTTTTCCTTTCACCGAAATCAGCACATGATTCTTAATTAGTCAGGAATCTTCCCTCTCCTCCCTACCATCCGTGATAACCAACAAAACAAATCTCCTTTCCTGTGTAACCTTTCTTTGCATTTCTATAATAATGGACTCATACAATATTTGTCCTTCTGTGATTGACTTATTTCATTCAGCATAATGTTCTCCAAGTTCATGAATGTCATGAGATGATTCTCATATTTTTCATTATTCTTTAATATTGCATAATATTCCACTGCGTGTGTATACTGTAATTTGGTTATCCATTCATCTGTTGATGGGCACTTAGATTGTTTCCATCTCTTTGCTATAGTGAACAGTGCTGCAATGAACATAGGTGTGCATATATCTATTTGTGTCCTGGATCTCACCTCTTTAAATGATATTTCTAGTAGTGGAATTGCTGGATCAAATGGTATTTCTATTTCCAAATTTTAAGGACACTCTATATTGTTTTCCACAGTTGTTGCACCATTTTATAGTCCTAGCAGCCATGTATGAGAGTCTTAATCTCTTTACATCATTACCAGCATTTGTTATTTTCTCCTTCTCCTTCTTCTTTTCTTTTATTATGGAGAAAACATACACAATAAGATATTCACCAACTTAACAACTTCCCCATTTACAGCTCATGGGCATTGATGACATTTTTCATGTTGTGCCATCATTACTATTATCCTTTTCCAAAATATTCTACCACCATTATCATAAAGTCAATGCCCCACAACAAAATGCTTCCCCTTTTCCCCTCCCTCCTACCCATAGTAACCACTAATAATCTTCAGTTTGTCTCTCTCTCTATATATATTTTTCACCTCATCTAGGAATTTAGCTTCCCCTTTCCTCCCATCCCTGGCAACCAAAAAGGGAATTTCCTTCTATGTCTAATCCTTTCTTGACTTTTTAAAATAGTGGACTAATACAATATTTGTCCTTCTGTGATTGACTTATTTCACTCAGCATAATATCTTCCAAGTTAATCCACACTGTGCAGTGCTTTTCAGATTCTATGTCATTCTTTAGGGTTGCATAGCATTCCACTGTGTGTATGTACCATAGTTTGTTTATCCATTCCTTGGCTGATGGGAGCTTAGGTTGTTTCCATTTCTTTGCTATTGTGAATATATCTATGTACATATATCTGTTCATGTCCTGCCTCTCACTTCTTTAGGATGTATACCTATTAATGGTATTGCTGGATTTCTATTTCTAACTTTTTAAGGAATCGCCATACCGATTTCCACAGTGTTGTATCATTTTAAAGTTCCACCAGCAGTATATGAGAGTTCCAATCTTTCCACATCTTTGCCAGCATTTGTCCTTTTCTGTCTTGTTGAAATTTGCTATTAATGCTGGGGTGAGATGGTATCTCATTGTTGTTTTGATTTGCATTTCTCTAATGAGTAATGACTGTAAGCATTTCTTCATGTGTTTTTTGGCTGCCTGAATATCTTTTTTTTTTTTTTTTAAGTGAAGTGTCTGTTCATGTCTTTTGCTCATTTTTGAATTGATTTGTTTGTCTTTTTGATGTTGAGGTGTTGATGTTTCCTATGAATTTTTAGACGTAATACCTTTGTGAGACATGTCTTAGCCAAATATTTTTTCCCAATCTATAGGTTCTCTTTTTACTCTTTTGGTGAAGTCTTTTGATGCATATAAGAATTTAATTTTTTGAAGGTTCCAGTTATCTAGTTTCTCTTCTGCTGCTTGTGCATTTTGGGTTTTGCTTGTTGGTCTATTTATGCCATAAATTAGGGCTTCTAGGTTTGCCCCTGTTCTATGTTTGATGAGTTTTATACTTTTGGGTTTTACATTTAGGTCTTTGATACAACTTGAGTTCGTTTTTGTGTATGGTGTGAGGTATGGATCTTTTTTCATGTTTCTACAATTGGATATCCAATTTTTCTACCACATATGTTTAAGAGGCTGTCTCTCCCTCATTTAATGGGTTTCAGCCATTTTCAATGATTAGCTGTCCATAGATAGATGTATTAATTTCTGGATTATCAATTCTGCTTCATTGATCTATTTGTCTTTCATTGTACCAGTACCATACTTCTTTAAATACTGTGGCTGTATGGTAGATTTTGAGATTGGAGAGTGTGAGACCTCCTACTTTGTTTTTCTTCTTCAGTAGTGCTTTGTTTATCCAAGCTTTCTTTCCTTTTTGTATAAAAATAATGGTTGATTTTTTCATGTCTTCAAAGAATGTTGATAGAATTTGGTTTGGGATTTGTTGAATATATAGATTGCTTTGGGTAGTAGTAAAATTTTCATAATATTCAGTCTTCCTATTCAAGAGTATTGCATATTCTTCCACTTCTGTAGGTCCTTTTGTAGTTTCTTGAAGTAGTGTTTTGTAGTTTTCTTTGTCTAGATCTTCTGTGTCCCTGGTAAGGTTTACTCCTAAGCATTCTATCTTTTTGGTAGCTATTGTAAATGGTATGAGCTCTGGTAGCATAGTGCCTAAGACATTTGACTGCTAACCAGAAGGCTGGAGGTTCAAACCCACCAGCCACTCCTTGGAAGGAAGGTTGGGCAATCTACTGCCATAGTGATACCACCTTGGAAACCCAAGGAGGGGTCACCATGAGTCAGGTCCAACTTGACAGCACATAACAATGACAACAACAACATTGTAAATGGTATTGTGTCCCTTAGTTCCTTTTCAGAAATCTCTTTGTTGATGTAGAGGAATCCAACTGATTTTTGTATGTTGATCTTATACCTGCCACTTTGCTCAATCTTTCTATTTGTTCTAGTAATTTTTTTGCTGAGTCTATTGAATTTTCTCTGTGTAGGATCATATGACCTGCTAATAGAGATAGCTTTATTTCTTTGCCAATTTGGATGCCTTTAATTTCCCTTTCTTGCCTTATTGCCCTGGCTAGGACATCCAATACAATGTGGAATAGAAGTGGTGATAGAGGGCATCTTTTTCTTTTTCCTGTCTGTAAGGGGAATGCTTTGAGTCTCCCATCATTGAAAATAAGGTTGCCTGTTGGTTTTGCATATATGCTGTTTATAATATTGCGAAATATCTGTTCTATTCCTATCTTACTGAGCGCTTTTATCAAGAATGGGTGTTGGATTTTATCAAATGTCTTTTCTGCATCGATTGATATGATCATTTTATTTTTTCTTTTGTTTGATTTATGTGATATATTACATCAACTGCTCATACGAAAGTTCAAGTTGAAGTTGAAGGCAATTAAAACAAGTCTAAAATATGACCTTGAATATATCCCTCCTGAATTTAGAGACCATCTAAAGAATAGATTTGATGCACTGAACACCAATGACTGAAAACCAAAGGAATTGTGGGATGACATCAAGAACATCATCCATGAAGAAAGCAAAACATCATTAAAAAGACAAGAAAGGAAGAAAAGACCAAAATAGATGTCTGAAGAGACTCTGAACTTGCCCTTCAATGAAGAGTAGCTACAGCAGATGGAAGATATGACAAGATAAAGAGCTGAACAGAAGATTACAAATAGCAGCTCGAGAAGATGAAATTAATTATTATAATGAAATGTAGAAAGACATGGAGTTCTAAAGCCAAAAGAGAAGAATATGGTTGGTATTTCTCAAGCTGAAAAAAATTGAAGAAAAAGTTGAAGCCTTTAAAAATTAAAGTTGAAATATTGAAAGATTCTATGGGCAACATATTGCCTGATGCAGGGAACATCAAAAAAAGATGGAAAGAATACAGAGAGGCACTGTACCAAAAAGAACTGGTGTTTATGCATCCATTTCAGGAGGTGGCATATGATCAAGGGCCAATGGTATTGAAGGAAGAAGTTGAAGCTGCACTGAAGGAAGTGGCAAAAAACAAGGCTCCAGGAATTGACAGAATACCCATTGAGCTATTTCAACAAATGGATGCTGCACTGGATGTGCTCACTCAGCTATGCCAAGAGATTTGGAAGACAGCTATCTGGCCAACTGACTGGAAGAGATCCATATTTGTACCCATTCCAAAGAAAGATGTGGATTTCCACAGAATGTGGAAATTTTCGAGCAATATCATTAATATCGAATGCAAGTAAAATCTTACCGAAGATAATTCAAAAATTGTTGCAGAAGTATATCGACAGAGAACTTTCAGAAATGCAAGCTGAATTCAGAAGAGGATGTGGGATGAGGGATATCATTGCTGATGTCAGATGGATCTTGGCTCAAAGCAAAGAATAGCAGAAAGATGTTTGTTGTTGTTGTTGTTAAGTGCCGTCGAGTCGTTTCCGACTCATAGCGACCCCATGCACAGCAGAACGAAACACTGCCCGATCCCGCACCAGCTCC
>NW_006921913.1:2595148-2603123 GCF_000298275.1 Orycteropus afer afer
TATTGACTATGCAAAAGCATTTGATTGTGTGGATCATAACAAAGTGTGGATAACATTGAGAAGAATGGGAATTTCAGAACACTTAATTGTTCTCATGAGGAACCTATACATAGATGAGAAGGCTGTCATTTGAAGAGAACAAGGGGACACCACATGGTTTAAAATCAGGAAGGGAGTGGATCAGGGTTGTATCCTTTCGCCGTACTTATTCAATCTGTATTCTGAACAAATAATTCAAGAAGCTGGACTATATGAAGAAGAAAGTGGCATCAGGATTGGAGGAAGACTCATTAACAACCTGCGATACTCAGATGACACAACTTTGCTTGCTGAAAGTGAGGATAACTTGAAGCACTAACTGATGAAGTTTGTAGACTACAGTCTGTAGTATGAATTACACCTCAGCAAAAGGAAAACAAAAATACTCACAAATGGACCAATAAATAGAATCATGATAAATGGAGCAAAGATTGAAGTTGTCAAAGACTTCATATTACTTGGTTCTCCAATCAACATCAATGGAAACAGCAGTCAAGATACCAGATGACATATAGCATTGGGCAAATCTGCTGCAAAAGACCTCTTTCAAGTGCTGCAAAGCAAAGATATCTCCTTGAAGACTCAGGTGCCTGACACAAGTCATGGTGTTTTCAATCACCTCATGTGCATGTGAGAGCTGGACAATGAATAAAGAAGACCGAAGAAGAGTTGATGCCTTTGAGTTGTAGTGTTGGTGAAGAATGCTTAAAGTATCATGGACCACTAAAAGAACTAACAAATCTGTCCTAGAAGAAGTGCAGTTGGAATGCTTCTTGGAAGTGAAAATGGCCAGACTTCACCTCACCTACTTTGGTCATGTTGTCAGAATGGACCATTCCCTGGAGAAGGATATCATGCTTGGTAAGGTGGAGGGTCAATGAAAGAGGGGAAGGCCCTCAACAAGATGGATTGATGCTGGACTCAGGTATAGCAAGGATCATGGGACTGGCACAGGACTGGGCAATATTTTGTTCAGCTGTATGTAGGGTTGCTGGGAGATCACTTGATGGCACCTAACAACAACAACAATTACACTGATTGTTTTGCTGATGTTGAACCATCCTTGTGTACCTGGTATAAATCCCACTTGGTCATAGTGTATTATTATTATTATTATTGATGTAAAACCTAAATGTTTTAGATACCTGAGCATAGTCTATTAATAAAGAAATCTGTAAATAAGGTATGTTTTTATGTCCATGGAGGTTTGACTGAAATGTATATCAGCTTAATTCTAGTTATATATAAATAGAAAATGTATGATACCAATAATTATTTAATTATACTATAAAATTTAAAAATTATTTTGTGATTTATAATGTATAATTTTAGTAAATAATAATTATTTAGTATTCTATATATCTTTATAATGTGAATCCACCTTTGACCACTTCTAGTTGCATTTATTTTAAATTTCCTTTCTTATTATTATGGTTTGGGTGAAAGTTTACAGAGCAGATTATTTTCCATTCAAAAATTTAAACACACTAATTGTAATCTCCTCAATGTAAAATGGCACTTTTCTCACTTCATGCCAATCCCTGTTTCCATTCATCCTTATATTCTGCCCCTTCCTGTCCTCTGAGCTTTATTTTTGGGCAAATGCTGCAGTTTGGTCCTGTATGGTTGATTATTGTAAAATGTGAAAGTATTTTTTTAAAAAATCAAAATTACGTTGCAAATCCCTTTTCCTTAGAAGTTAGTTTGATTCATAAGGATTGAATTAATTAGCTAAATGTCCACTACTAATGAGGCAAAGACAAGCACTCTGTAATCTGCTTGTGACTTGTGACTGACCATCTTTATAGCAGCATACCACTCATCACAAGAGAAACCAACAGGTTAAAAATGGCTGGTGCAATTCAAATTCATGCTCACTTCTGAAAACCATTTGAATTTTTGATTTTATGCTATAGATTAAATAACTGAACAGGTAATTATGATTAACTATTTAAAAAATATCATCTAATAATACCAATATAAACTGAAATATTTAATTGTTTGCAATGTTATTATTTTGCTAATAGAACTAAAATATTAGAAACTATTGCTTTCTGCAGATAGGTATATTGTCTTTCTGCTAATAAATCAGCAGCATCACTTTTGTTACAGGTAGAATGATATTGTATTAAGGATTTAATTTATATTTTGTATATTGACTCTCTAAAAAGTAGTAGTGGAATTAGAAAATTATTTAGATACCAGGAGTCCTTGGATGGCATAAGCATTTTAGTGCTCAACTACTATCCCCAAGGTTGGCAGTTGAAACCCAGTCAGGCCTGGTGATGTGCTTTTGAAAGCCTTGAAAAACCCTATGAGCAGTTTTAGTCTGCACACATAAACTAATCATGAGTCAGAATCAACTCAATGGCAACTAACAACAACAGTTTGAAATTTACAAGTAATAGAGTTGAGAGCAAGACATACCAATAGTTAAGAAATTCTGGTTAAATTAAAGGGTATCTCTTGGAATGCAGCAAGGACTTGGTGATATTTTGATCATCACAGCCACTTTTCATGGACTAACTCAGCCGTTTGGTGGTATGATTTAGAAGAATGAAAGTAACCTCTCTTCCTTATTGAGTTTCCTGTACCACTTAATTTAGTTAGTAGAAACATCTTTGCGTGGGAAGTAGAAAACTGTTCCCAGGCACTGGAGGTCTGAATGCAGAGAACTGAATTACAGAAAAAGTAAGTAAGATTTGCAGTCTTCCATAAGAACATATGGACTTGGGGTCATGCTCTTCGGGAGCATCAAGCTCAGTTGGCACAACATAATGAGTGCTAAGCAGAAGGCTGGCAGTTCAAACGTACCAGCCACTCCTCAGAAGGAAGGTTGGGCGATTTATTTCCATAATGACACTGCCTCAGGAACCCAAGGAGGGGTTGCTAGGAGTCAGATCTGACTCCATGGCAGTGAGTTTGTTTTTTGTTAGTACGAAAAATATTGTTCTACATCTTAATTTGATGAGTAGTGACTAGGGTCTTAAAAGCTTTTGAGTGGCCAACTAAGATGCAACTATTGGTCTCCCCTTGTCTGGAGCAAAGAAGAGTGAATAAAATTGAAGACATATGGAAATAATTAGTCCAAGGGATTAATGAACCACAAGAACCTCAGCTTTCACAACCAGGAGAAAAGAACTAGATGGTGCCCAGCTACCAATGCTACCACTCAGAAAAGGATCGAAATTGGAGATCCTGGATAAAGTGGGAGGAAAAACATGGAACAAATTCAAAAACACAAAAATGACCAGAATTACTGGTCAAACAGAGACTGGTGAAACCCTCAAGACTGTGGCCCTGGGTTATTCTTCAGGCCTAGAACTGGACTCACTTTGGTGGTTTAGTTCTCAACCAAACAGTAGAAAGGTCTGTGAGCAGAGTAACTACCGCAGGGAGATGTACCCACTTAACCCAGAGAGATGTACCTCTTAGATCAATCAACAGTGAGAGATCAGAAGGGCAGCATTTGCATATGGGAAAAGCTGCACAGACAGGAATGATAAAAAAGAAGAACACAGGGAACGGGTAGTCACAGGAGCAGAAAAGGGGCTCTATTCCTTGACCTCTGCAACTTGGTAAGAGGAAATGACAAAAAGGCTAGATAGGTTCAGAGGTTCCAGAGTGGTGAATACTTGGGCTCTCATGCCCCAGGGAAAGTCCAGGGAGATATTAAGACCCAAGTTCCATATTTCTCAGCATGAATTGATGTCAGAAGAAGGATCACACATTTCTGAGGTTGACATGGAAGGACCAAGCACAATCTCCACACCTACAGGGATCTTCTGGACAGAGACCAAAGGTCAGGGCAAAAATGTCTCTGTGGACACAAACATGGACAAATGACTACCAAATATAAAATCCCCCTACACATAACCACTGACTGGGCTTCCTGTAATTGGCTAACTTTGAGGAAACTTTACAGATGTAGAAAATAGTGAATTGACTGAGATTAAATGAAAGGGGTCAGTGCAAAAATAAAAGTCATTGAGTCATTGGGCAAATGAGATTTTAGATTGAGTTATGTATCTACTATAAAAAACAAAAATAAACACAAAACTCACTGCCACCAAGTTGATTCCAACTCATAGTGATCTCCTTTGGGTTTCTGAGGTGGTAAATCTTTACAGAAATAAATTGCCCAGTCTTCCTTCCATGGAGTGGCTGGTAGGTTTGAACTGCCAACCTTCTGTTAGGAGTCACATTCCTTAGGCACTATGCCACCAGAGCTCCTTATATATCTACTATAGATAATAAATTTTTCAGTTGTAGAAACTCTTTCCCATCTTTTCTATCTTTAAATTTTTATACTACCTACTGAACAGATTTTTATTTAGCCTCTGCTGTTGTTGTTGTTGTCATGTGCTGTGGAGTTGGACCCAACTCATAACGACCCCTTCCTTGGGTTTCTGAGGCAGTATCACTATGGAAGTAGATTGCCCAACTTTCCTTCCAAGGAGTGGCTGGTGGGTTTGAACCACCAGACTTCTGGTTGGCAGTCATGTGCCTTAGGCACTAAGCTGTTGTTGTTGTTATTTGCCGTCGAGTCGCCCCCGACTCACAGCAACCCCTCCTTGGGTTTCCGAGGCAGTATCACTATGGAAGTAGGATTGCCCAACCTTCCTTCTGAGGAGAGGCTGGTGGGTTTGAACCGCCAGCCTTCTGGTTAGCAGTCAAGTGCTTTAGCCACTATGCTACCAGAGGCACTAAGCTAGCATCTGCTAAGTGCTAGGAAATTAGAATTCCTTCTTGACCTCAAGGAACTCCCAGTCAGACTGCAAGACTTATACATGGGCAAACAATTGCAATGCAGTATAGTTAGCACCTTAATAAAGACAGTGATGGCTAGGTGGGTAGAATTTTTGCCTTGCATTCTGTCAGACCAATGCAGTGTCTGTCAGTGGAGACTTAGGTTCTGCTATGATGCTGAACAGGTTTTTGTGGAGTTTCCAGACTAAGACTACTAGGAAGAAAGTCCTGATGAGCTGCTTCCAAAAATCAGCCAATGAAAACTTCAGGAATCACAATGGTGCTTCCTATCTGCAACCAATCATGGGGAGGAGTGGGCAGCATTTTGTTACACTGAGCATGGGGTCACCATGAATCAGGGCCAATTCTATTGCAACTCATAACAAACATCATAGTAAATATGCATTCAAGGAATAATGATGATAGAAAAGAGGCAGTGATTTTCTCTGTGTTTGGCAGAGGAGTCAGGAGATAATTCAGAGAAGATAGCTTTAAGAATTCTTTAAGTATGAGTAGGAATTTTCTGATTGGTTCAGCAGAGAAAGAGTGATCTCCACCCTCCTGCATGGAAAACAATGACAAACACACAGAGTCATAAATAGTATTATAGCGTTTTTTTTTTTTTTTTAAAGAGAGTAGAAACAAAAATTACTGTTTTAAGCATAATGAGATTGCTTCTTATTTGACCTTAAGCTGTGGGATGATGATGAGAGTCAAAGGAAATAATGTTTGCAAATCCCATCATAAACAGCTTCAAAAATGTCAGCTTGTGGTATTATGATGATAATTTATTTACTAAACAGGGATCAATAACCCAACTTGTCCTTTAGTTCTTTTGGCTTGTTACTTTTTTTCCTCTCTCTGTCTTCCTCTCTCTCTCTCTCTCCTTTATTTCAACAAAAGCCTCATTTGGAGTCTTAAATTCTCCTGATTATTCTGACAATGAAATGCAATTGTCCTGTGATTTAAAAGATATCTTTTAGTGTTTAAGGCTGACATCGATCATGGGGACGGGACCAGGTAGGGTTTTGTGCCCTTGTGCCTGGGGTTGCAATGAGTCAGGGGCCAACTAGATAGTAATTAACAATGACAAAGTTTAACAAAAAGAAAAATAATCTTTGATCTCTATGCTAAAAGTTGGTATGTATATAATCATCTTCTTAGAGATTTTAAAATGGGTTTGAAGACTTTCAAAGTGCACACAATTGATTTCATTGTTTGCTCATTTTAACCCTGGAAGACCAGGAACAGTCAGAACATTAACTTTGAACAGTGAAATAAACCTGTAATGAGAAAGTCAATAGCAGTGCTTCACAAAACAGAGGACCTGAGGGGACATCAGTTAATACCACCTGTAGAAAAATGAGTTATTAATCCATTATGTTAAGAAAGGAACTTAATCTATGTTGCAAAACTAACTGAAAGCAATTAAAACTCTTACTACTTTCTTTACCACATACTTGGGTTTCTAGAAGATTTTAAATTATTGGTCTACTTGCTACCATACCATGTAAGTTTTATTTGTGTTTGCCTATATGAACAAATTTGTTAGAATTAATGTAATTAAGAAAATTAGCATAGAGAGGAGGTATGAAGAGCAAAAATTCAAGGCAGACATAGACAACAAGCCAATAATTCAATTTGAAGAGTTTGACTTTTTTCTTTTGATTTTTTTATTGGATTTTCACAAGTACAGCTCAAGTTTAACACTTCAGAACTAGAGTTCTTAAAAATCTCAGCTTTCAGTGAACAAGAATAAAAATAGAATAAACTGCCCATGAGATTTTAAGAAAATCTAGAATGATTTACACAAGCCAAGGATTGGCAGCAAGTACATATGGTTTTTAATACTATCCCAAGGAAAAAATATCAACTATTTAAAGATACACTGGAAAAATTACATCATAAAATAGGGTTGGGATATCAACTTTAACATTTCTAATTTTATTAACTTACTGCCTTTGAGTCGGATCTGACTCATAGGAACTCCTCCTTGGGTTTCTGAGGTGATGTCACTATGGAAGTAGATTCCCCAATCTTCCTTCCCAGGAGTGGCTGGTGGGTTTGAACTGCCAGCCTTGTAGTTATAATCAAATGCCTTAGGCATTATGCCACCAGAGCTCCCTTTAGAACATACTGATTTCTTCTTACAAAAATGCTGGCAGTTTTATAACTCTTCAGGTATATTTAGCATATATATATATATATATACATATATATATATTTAACTCTTACACTGAAGATTTCTTTACCACTGAGAGACATTAATTTTTGTTGTGGAATTCTTGATATATAATTGAGAACTTAGGTAGATTTTGTTTATTGATTCATCCTCTCATTAATTCTTTCAACTTTTCAATATTCAACATTGAACAGATATTTCTAAATGTGTGTTTCATTCAAGAATTTATTATAACTCGTTTCCAATGTAGCACTTAAGAGAGGAGCTTTGGAGGCAGGTGGGTAAATGTTGCAGCTCTACCATTTGACATCTATGTGATGTTATATGTGCTATTTAATGTCTCCAAGTTTCATTTTCTTTCTCTGTAACATGACAATAACACTATCCACCGTATATGGTTGTAATGATAAAATAGGACCTTGATTTGAGGTTAAAAAAAACACAAAAAACAAAAAACAGGAGTTTTAGTTTTACTCAAGTCACTCAATCTCTTGTGTATGTGTGAATTTCTTTATGAATAACAACTCCCACTTTATTTACCTCATTACTGTTGTGAAGACAAAAGATCCAATATATAAGTAAACACTGTAAAATATGGTATGAGGTCCTATTGTGTTATGTCCATGATCTAGATCTTATAGGAGTTGTTGCTATATTATAGTTGTTATGCTATATAATTGTAAAATAATACTAATATGGGCAAGTATTATTTCATCTCTCCCCCCACTTCTTGGAGTTCTTTTTTAATGTGACAAACATAGTACATAAACTTACATGAGATAAAATTGAGTAGTAATTTTTTTTTTTTTTTGACATGGGTCAATGCGTTTTTTTTTTTTTTCAGTGTTCCCTCCCCTCCCCTTCCACCCCGGCAACCAACAAAGAAAGTTCCCCTCCATATATAAACCTTTCCTTGACCCTCCACAACAATGAACTAATACTGTATTTTTTCCCTTCTGTGATTGACTTATTTCACTCAGCATAATGTCCTCCAAGTTCATCCAT
>NW_006921913.1:2603223-2640357 GCF_000298275.1 Orycteropus afer afer
TCATCCACTATTCTGTTGATGGGCACATAGGTTGCTTTCATCTGTTTGCTATTGTAAATAGTGCTGCAATATACATGGGTGTGCATATATCTATTTCTGTCCTGGCTCTCACCTCTCTAAGACATATACCTAGTTATGAGATTGCTGTGTCAAATGGTATCTCCAATTCCAGCTATACAAGGAATCACCATACTGCTTTCCACAATGGTTGTATCACTTCACAGTCCCTCCAGCAGTGTATGAGAGTCCCAATCTCTCCACATCCTCACCAGCATTTGTTATTTTCTGTCTCATTGAACCTTGCCATCAGTGTTGAGGTGAGATACTATCTCGTTGTTTTGATTTGCATCACTCTGATGGCCAATGATCGTGAGCATTTCTTCATGTATTTGCTGGCTACCTGAAAATCCTCCTTGGTGAAGTGTCTATTCATGTCTTCTGCCCATTTTTCATTTGGATAGTTAATCCCTATGCTGTTGAAGTGTTGGAGTTTTCTATACATCTTATAGATAAGTCCCTTGCCAAATATGTAATTATTGACAAGTATAAATTTGTTGCTGTCATTTTGTTATGTGCTTTTTCATGGTGTTGATTTCTTTGTTCCATATAATTTTCTGTGCTGAGCTTGTTTCATTTATGAATCATGTTATCACTTCCTCTGTTGCTATTGTTTTAGTATTTGCTAAATATTTGTGCTGGTCCTCATTTTTATTTTGATGTGAAGGTTTATCATTTTTCTTTGAGGTTGCCCTGTGATTTCAGTTTTCTTCCCAAGTGTAGAACAGTCTGTTCTAGCTTATAGTTGTCTTGACTTCCCTACTGTTTAGAAGTTCTGTAATGACACATTTTTTCCCATCGTTTGTCAATTGATATCTCTCATTCCCTGTTTACAATCTTGTAGGCTTATTTACTTTGGATATTTCTATAACTGGGTTGGTTTCTGAGTTATGTTGAGGCAAGAGAGGAGAATTTAAGAAACATTAACAATGAATTATAACCTTTGCCCAACCTAAGTAGGAAAGTTCTGTTGAGCAGTGAAACAACTTGTTGTGAGGCCAGAGACAACTGGCTCAGGCCAGCTTGAGAAACCATGTATAGAGAGTGAAAAATTTCTCTGCCCATACTCCCCCTTCTCTCTTCCTCTTGAGCACATTTTTTTTGCTTCCATAAGAACTGTTAGTTAGCATGTTTTTGCAAATAACCAATCACTCTTTTACCCAAATAACCCAGAAGAAGAACCCCATAAAAGCCCCATGTAACCTTTGCCTGGGACTCAGTCTTTGGATGTGAATCCACTGAGTCTGTGCTAGCACAAATAAATAAAGGTCCTTCTTTTTCACCATCCTGCTTAGCGTTAGTGTTTCCCTTGGCGGCTCCAATAATATTTCCTGGTGTGCATTGGCCAGAAAACCTCCTCCAGTTTAGCCACCCACCTTTCACCACCTGAGGGAATGGTAGCACACTATTGCAGACCCCAGGAAGCCAGCGGCCTGGGCTGGCCCTTGATTTGAGGAAGAGAACCTGCTGAGCGCGCTGGTGTGATATTTGACACCGTGTGGGTTGCTTGCATCAGGATGAGAGCCGGTCCCCTTGGCTCCAGGGACCTAGCAAGAAGAGGAATGACCATCCTCTGGACGTCTGAACCGAGGTAGGTTACGGCCCCACCGGTAGCCAGGCCTGCAGGAAGGCAGAAGGGGAGTCTGATCTCCTGGGCACTGTGTGAGTTTCTCCCAGATAGAAGTGGCAAGAAACCACAGTAGTCCACAGGCAGTACAGGAGTTTTTTGGGTTAGTGTACGCACTGATACATGTGTGAGTGAGTGTGTCTGGCTAAATGAGACTCTAAGGAATCAGGAAGCTGGGAGCAAGTGCGGAGCCGCTGTCCTAACTGGTGGCGATCCTCATACAGCTCAGGGCGACAAAGCCGCTGGTAGCTCGGCAGGACCTCCGGGTCAGGGGCTTATACTGACTTGCCAAAGCTAAGAGTGGCCTGAAAATCCTCACAAGAGGAATGGGAAACTGGGTTCAGGAAAGTGACTGGTGACTATGTTGTCTCGAAATGGGAGGGGCTCAGAGTCAAGAGGGAACCCTACTCCAGATTGTGTGAAAGAATTTTAAGAAGGGATTTGGTGCACAAGATTATGGAGTAAAGCTGCAGTCAGGGAGACTTGGAACCCTGTGTGAGTTAGAATGGCCAACTTTCCAGGTCGAGTGGCCATCAGAGGGAACATTGGATAAAAAAAACAACAAAAACTGTGCCGAGAGTCTGAGAGTCTGGCTGGTGGTGACTGGGGACCCCAGCCACCCAGATCAATTCCCCTACATAGACACCTGGCTTCAGTTGGTCACAAGTCCACCTCTATGGCTTTGAGGGCCAATTAGCTGGGTGATGACTTCTCAGAGGTATTGCCAAAAGAGGAAAAAAAAAAAAAAAGCTATAGCTCCACCTTCTGCTTTGCCTGAGTTCTCAAGCCCCTCCCCCCCCCAATCTCCAGGAGGCACTGGAGGGACTGGCACCCCCTCCTTATGCCCCAGTGTACCCTCTGGCTGCAGACACCACCCCAACTCCTACCTGATTCCACTACCGACCCAGACTTAAAACCTCCCGTGGGTACTAATCCAGGGTCACTCCACCTCAGTCCACATACCCCAATGTCTTCCTTGAGCCCCACTGCCAGCTTGGGATCTACAACCCCAGCCATGATTAGACTGTCCTACTTGCTTCACTCGGCCATACAGATGCCACTTTAGGAGATAAAGGCACCCACCTATGTAGACTCAGATGGTCAGGTTCAAGGGGAGCAGTGCACCCTGGTTTATCATTTGTTCACTTCCACTTATCTCCTCAATTGGAAGCACCATATCCTACCATATACCAAGAAACCTCAAGCTTTGAAAACCTCATGCAGTCTATCTTCCAAACCCATAACCCCATCTGGACAGACTGCCACCTGCTTCTCCTCACACTATTTAATACTGAGGAATGGAGATGGGTGCTGCAAGCTGCCACCTGGTGGATAGAGGAGAATGCACCAGCAGGGGTTATGAATGCACAGGTATATGCCCAGAAGTGCTTCCCAGATGAGGATCCCCATTGGGACCCAAATGAGAGAGGAGACCTCCAGAACCTGGACACTTACTGAGAAACACTCCTGCAGGGGCTACAGAGAGGTGGCCTAAAAGCAATCAACATCAACAAGGTAACTGAAGTTCTACAGGACCCAGAGGAAAGCCCCAGCACTTTCTGTGAAAGGCTCTGTGAAGCATACAGACTCTACACCCCATTTGACCCAGAGAGTCAAAAAAAAAAAAAAAAAAACAAAACAACAAAACAACAGCAAACAAACAATGGATGGTCAACACTGCCTTTGTGAACCAAAGTGCAGGAGATATCCACTGAATGCTTCAAAAACTAGAAGGTTTCTTGAGCATGAACCTCACCCAACTTTGGACATAGCACACAAAGTCTTCATAACAAACTGAGACCTGGAAGCAAAGTGCAAGGCAAACCAGACAATGAAGAAAAAGGCAAACCTCATTGCAGTGGCACTCACCTGGACTAAGCCAGGCCCACCCAACAAGAGAGTGGGTTACTGACTTCAGGAAGAACACAATAAAGCACCAAGCTGATAGCCTCAATTTACTAGAAGCAGTGTGGGAGCCCCTTCAGATGGCAGTAATACACTGCAAGGGACACCAGAGGGAAAATACCCAAGAGGCCCAAGGAAACCAAAAAGTTGTCCGAGAATCATAAAGGGTAGCCATGGAGCCACTGGACACCCAAACAGCTGCACCCCTCCTCCCTTGGATGCCAGAAATTCACCCAACATATTCACAAGGAGAAAAGCAGTGGTTACAACAAGAAAGGGCCAAATAAGATAAGACTGGTTGACAACGCCTGCCTAATGGTAAGATAGCAATCCCCAGATTACTGACCCCCTCCCTGATCAGCAACTTTTACTCAGCCACTCATTTGGGCCAGGAGGCCACAGAACAACTACAGGGAAAGTATTTCTACATCCTTCGACTTGCAACACTTGGAAAAGGAGCCAGCTAGAGGTGTGTAACTTGTTGCAAAAACAATCCTTGGCAAAGTCCCTTACTACCTCCTGGCATCCAGTCTGTAGGAGATGCACCTTTTGAAAACTTGATGGTAGATTTCACTAAACTGCCCAAGAATGGGGGCCATCACTTAGTAATGGTGTACGCCTATTCCGGATGGGTGGAAGCCTTCCAAACTTGGTCGGAGAAGGCCAGAGAAGTAACACGAGCCTTACTACGGGAAGTCATCCCAAGGTACAGACTTCCCTTATATATAGGATTGGATAATGAACCAGAATTTATAGCAGAAATAGTACAAGAAACAACTCAGGCATTGTGCATAAATTGGGAATTACATGCTGCCTATAGACCTCAGAGCTCAGGGAAAATAGAATGCATAAACAAGACTATAAAAGCTGGGCTCAGTGAACTCTACCAAGAAACACACCTGACCTGGCCACAAGCCCTTCCTATGGTGTTACTAAAAATTAGATGTTCCCTGCAGAAAAATACCGGGTATTCCCCTTATGAAATTCTTTCCACTAGGCCCCCACCTCTCCTTCATTCAATGCCTGGAACACTCAGGGAAAAGGGTGAGACAGAAGTTAGGAATCAACTAAAAGCACTGGTTATAGTGTTAGCACAGATGTCTAAATTGGTGGCAGAAAGACTCCCCGTAAGTCTTTATTTCCCCTGTATACTCATTCCAGCTGGGGGATCAGGTGTGGGTGAAGGACTGGAACTTAACCCCCCTCAAGCCTAAGTGGAAGGGACCACTTACTATCATTCTAACCACCCCCACGGCAGTCAAGGTTAAAGGTATCACCTCATGAATTCATCACTCCAGAATTAAAAGGCTACACCTGACAACTCTAACAACTCCTGGGAAATTGAAGGCCACCCCCAGAACCCTCTGAAGGTGACCTTGCAATGTGAGAACCACAGATATACAGAGCCTTGCTCCAGTCACTCTGCAGGCTGACTGGTCTACTCATGGCTGAAGCTTGAGGACCCTCACTCACATGTACGACAACTGTCTTGGGACTCATTACCCTATACTTTGCACTTTACTATTCATATTCCCCCTTATCTGTTACTTCTACCTCTCATAACCTTTACACAGATTGAATCAAAACAACCCGCTCAGGGTCCAAACAAAAGGGGAAAAAATTTACAGTATAGAAGTAAGAGATCTAATTTACACTAACGTACAGATATATAATGGAACTTCAAATAGTACTCACTGTCACTGGTGGTCCAGGACCAACCAAACTGCCCCCAAAAATCCATAAACAAACTTCAGTAACATAACCTTCTTATAATCACAGTTACTGACCAGGCCTAGGAGGCCTTAAGTAGGTTATACTGGATCAGTGGGAGGAGGGCATACGCTCACCTCCCTCAGGGTTGATCAGATACCTGCACCTTAGGGACTATCCGCCCTTCCTTTTTCCTCCTACCCCTGCAGAAAGGAAGAACTTTAGGGATTCCCGTATATAGCTTAACCAAGTCCTGGCAGAACTGGAAGGAGTTCCCCCGGAAAGAATCATTCAATATTATAGCCTGGCCACTTGGGCTGAGGATGGGAGTTGGGGGTAGCAAACCCCAATTTATATGCTTAACAGGATTATCAGACTACAATCAGTGTTAGAACAATCACCAATGAGACTGCTTGAGCTCTCAACCTCCTAACAAAACAACATGCACAGGTACAGGCAGCAATATACCAGAATCAACTAGCCCTGGATTATCTCTTCGCCTTAGATGGAGGCGTATGTGGAAAATTTAATGTTACAAATTGTTGTCTAAAAATAGATGATATAGGAACAAACCAGATTGAAGAAAGTGAGGCTCCTTAACATCTAAGTAGTATGAAGGAGCCTCAAAGGGAGGAATGAGGCGAGAGAGGAGCATTTAAGAAGCATTAACAATGAATTATAACCTTTGCCCAACCTAAGTAGGGAAGTTCTGTTGAGCAGTGAAACCAGAGACATCCGGCTCAGGGCACCTTGAAGAACCATGGATAGAGAGTGGAAAATTCCTCTGCCCTGCTCCCCTTCTGTGATAGTTGGAGCTGTGTGTCAACTTGGCTGGACCCCAGTTCTGTGTGGTTGTTCCCATGATGGGATCAGATGACTGTGTTCTGAGTGGCCAGTCTGCCCAAGGGGAGTTTCCCTAGGGGTGTGGCCTGCTTCCAAGATATCCAGGGACATCCTGGGAAGAGCCACATTCCTTGAGGGGTTGGAACCCTGGTGTGCGGATTACAGACTTCCGTGAGTGAGCGGCCCACTGCTCGGCCTGGAGATCTCGGATTCGTCTTTTGTTGGAGTCAACAACCAGTGTACTGCATGCCAGCTTGAATCTCTCAGCCCCCCTGTGCTTGCGGAAGCCAAGGCGGCCGCAAGCCCCATCTCCTCCAGAGACTTGGACTTCTCGGCTTGGACTTGTCGGCTTCTATACGCTTGTGAGCCATTTTCCTAAGATAAATTTCTCTCTCTCTCTCTCTATAAATGTATATATACACTTTGCTGGTTTTTGTGTTTCTCTAGAGAACCCAATCTAACACATCTTCCTTTCTTCCTCTGCCCATAATCCCCCTCCTCTCTTCCTCTTGAGCACATTTTTTTTGTTTTTGTAAAAACTGCTAGCTAGCATATTTTTTGCAAATAACCAATCACTCTTTTACCCCAAAAATCCCAGAAGAAGAAACCCATAAAAGCCCTGTATAACCTTTGTCCAGGGCTCAGTCTCTGGATGTGAATCCACTGAGTCTGTGCTTGTTGTTGTTGTTGTTATGTGCTGTCCAGTTGGATCTGACTCATAGTGACCCCTCCTTGGGTTTCCAAGGTGGGGTCACTATGGAAGTAGATTGCCCAACCTTCCTTCTGAGGAGTGGCTGGTGGGTTTGAACCACCAGCCTTCTGTTTAGCAGTCAAGTGCTTTAGGCATTATGCTACCAGAGCTCCTGAATCTGTGCTAGCACAAATAATTAAAGATCCTTCTTTTTCACCATCATGCTTGGCATTAGCTTTTCCCTTGGCAGCTCTGATAACAATGTCATCATATGTGTTAATGGTCAGTTGTTATTAATGGTCAGTTTGTTAGTTCTCTGTCCAAAGGACTCCCTTTAGCATCTCCTGTAAGGATGGTCTGGTTTTAACAAATTCTCTTAATTTCTGCTTATCTGGAAATCTCCTAGTTTCACCACCATATTTGAGGGAGTTCTGCTGGGTATATAATTCTTGGTTAGAAGTTTTTCTCTTTTGTGTATAGCATCGTATTGTCTTATCACCTGCACAGTTTCTGCCAAGAAATCCAAGTTTAGTCTTATTGGTTGCTCCTTGTAGGTAACTTTTCATTTTTCCCATGCTGCTTTCAGGATTCTTTTTTGTCTTTAGTTTTGGTGAGTTTGATGTTGATATGTCTTGATGATTTTCTTTTGGGGTCTATCCTGTTTGTGGTTTGTTGGACTTCTTGAATAGATATATTCTCATCTTTCATCATACCAGGAAAATTCTCTTCCAACAAATCCTTGACAATTTTTTTTGTGGTTTTATTTGTCTCTTCCTGTTCCAGAATTCTGACGACATGTAGGTTATTCCTTTTGATGGTATCCCACATGAACTCTAGGCTTTCTTCATTTTGTTTTGATCTTTTTTCTAATTGATCCCTTTCCAAAAAAGTATTCAGGTATTTGACTTCAGTCTCACTAATTCTGTCTTCCATTGATTCAGTTCTACTCCTTTGCCCATTCAATGTCTTATCTATTTCTGAAAATTTAGTATTGATCTTCTGGATTTCTGCCTGTAGATTTTGTATCATTTCTAATTTTTCATTTATTTTGTCATTTTGTTCTTGTACTGTCTTTTGAAATTGTTCTAGGGTTTTGTCTGTGTCTTCCTCAAATTTGGCAGTGTTTTCCTTGACCTCTCAATTCATTGAAGGCACTTAAATATAATTCTTTTGAATTCTTTATCAGAGAGTTCCAATTCTGCATCTTCCTCAGAGATGTATTTTGGGTCTGTATTCTGGTCCTTTGTTTCTCCTGCTTTATCTTGTTTCTTTGTGTGGGCTGTGATGCTGTGTGTTTCCAAGGCATTGTGATGTTTTTGTGTTTATATTTAATTGGTGATTATATGTTGGAGTGACTAGCCCATGATTTTCGTTTTCTTGTATGTTATCTATTTAAGCAGGGCTCTGTGCTGTGCTCCTATTTGCTAGTTGGCAGCACTTATACACTTACCACCTGTTTCCTTTCCCGTTGTTAGCCCCCCATATGTCCCTGCCAACCTTGGCAAATGGACCTTATCCTTAGATCCTGTTTTCATTCAGGTTTTTCCATTAGTTGGTGCCTAGCCCAGTTCTGTATACTTCTTTTCAAAGCTCAGGGCTCCAGGATTATCTTCTGTGTCTCTGCCAATTGGTTTCTCTTTTCTTTGTTGAAGAAGGTCTGTGTAGCTTGTTTGTCTACTCTTCCATCTTACCAGAAGTGCCCTATTATTTCATGTTTAAAAGGTTCCAAACATGGCATGCCATATAGGAGCATTTTAGTTTTAGAATTGAAAAGCACATTGTATTCATTTAGCATTTATCATTTCCTGCTTTATGATTTTCTTATGTGTATTGTAGTGCGACTATCCCTGAACCCTTTCTGAAAACCAATCGAAGGTTCCCGAAGCTTCCTGAAGTTTTAATACATCTATTATGAATGGTCATGTGGCTCATTATCATTAGCTGCAGCTTCCACATTCTTCCCCTGGAAACTCTGGGTCAGTACTTCCATCTAAACAAGACTTGATTCTTGAGAAGAACAAGAACACCCAAAGTTTCTCTAGAAGTTTGTGATCTTACATTTAGCTTTGCATGGGCATAAACAGTTACACTCATGCCAATATATTTCCTTAACCTTGAATCTGTTTAGTGTACCAAGTGTTTGTCCTTATAAATATCTCCTCCAGTATTTTAATGTAAAGAACTTGTCATTGGAATGGAAACTCCACAAGGACAATAACAGGAGTCTTATATAAAACATTCACTATTGCCTGGCAGGAAGAAAAGAAGGAAGGGAGAAAGGACAAATATTACTGCAAAAAACCAAAACCAAAACCAAAAAAAAAAAAAAAAAGCCAAAGAAAACAAAAAACAATTGTTGTTGAATCAGTTCTGACTCATGGTGACCCCATGTGTATCAGTGGAATTGTACTGCATAGAGTTTTCAATGGATGATTAATGGTTTTCTATTGGAAGTAGATTACCAGACCTTTCTTCTTCCGAGGCACCTTAGGGTAGACTCAAACCTCCAGTAAAACACCTACCTTTTGGTTCACAGTTAATCACAGACTGCTAGAGACCCCAAGACTCCTTAGGTTCTCCCTATATTAATGCCATCCAGTGGATTTACTGGCTTCTTGATTGATTAACATAATCCACTGATCTCATGTATTTTTGATAACTGAATTAAAGAGCTAGAAAGAGGGTGACGTAAGTATGAATCATTTTATGCAGATATGTGTTAAGATTAGTTAATGAAGGAGATAACTCCATTAGAGTCTACCTTCAGAATATTTATCTGATTCCAATTCAGTTGAATAAGCATTTAAGTTCCTATTTGTCAGGCTGATAACTCTGTCTTCCAGGAGTTCACAGAGTGAAAACCAAACCCAAACCATTGCAATCAAGTCAATTCTGATTCACAGCAATACTCTGGGACAGAATAGAACTATCTCATAGAGTTTCCAAGACTGTAAATCTTTATAGAAGCAGACTGCCTCATTTTTGTCCCCTGGAGAAGCTGGTGGATTCAAACTGCTGACCTTTGGCTAGTATCGCAATAACAGCCACTGCGCCACGAGAGCTCCTTCACAGGGTAAATTTATGCTATGTATGAACATCTATTTTAAGTTCCAGAGAAAGAAGATGAAAAAAGTCATGTGATAAAGACTAGATTACCCATGATCCTTGAAGGTAAACTGGGTGAATAAAAGGATTGAGTTCTAGGAAGATTTCATATTGGAAGGAGTATGGGAGGGATTCCATATGTGAGGAAGGAAGGTTATCAGTAACTGGATAAATATACAGTTTTATATAAGCCATAAAAGCTAATAGGTAGACGTTTGAAGAAAATTCAATAAAACCCACTACCATCGAGTTGACTCTGACTTATAAGCAACCTTATAAGACACAGTAGAACTTCATAGGGTTTCCAAAGTTGTAAATCTTTACAGAAGCAGAATGCTGGTGGGTTTGAACTGCTGACCTTTGGGTTAGTAGCTGAGTGCCACTGTGCCACCAGAGCTCCTATGTCTGAAGAAGAGGGTGGTAAATAATAGTATATGAAATGAGATAGTCGTTGAGTTTGGTTTGGAAAGAAGGAATATCACATTAGAGAGAACATTCTTGTGGAAGGACGATAATGAAAACATTAGGTACAGGTGTATCTATAGTGTGTAAGATGTAAAGGTAGTGAAGAATTTGATATAGTAAAATAAATCTAATGCTTAAAAATGGTTAGCTAAGGAAAGAGGAATGACATAGGCCAATAGATGATAATGGTAGAAGGCTCAAGTGAAATTTTATTTATTTATTTATTTATTTATTTTTTAGTGTGTAGTCAATTTGAACTTAATGACCACTTACTGTAAGTTTTGAAGAGCTAAATTAAGCATTTCAACTTCCTACAATTACTTAACTATGTTTGCTGGCAGTTTGTTATTTCCCAACACACTGTTGATTATCATTTCAATGGGCAAAAGTGTTTGTTAATATATATAATGAGTACCCTGTTAGAGGCACATAAGCTCATTGGCCCATGCCTTTGGATACAAGCATGAAACAAGTCATTAACTATTCCTGATGATTAATTTCTTAAAAATTGCTACTTGTTTTAGAGCATAAGAGAGGTTACCCCCTTGATCTTCAGTAGACACACAATAAACAGAATGAGGTATTAACTATAGAACTGGGATAGGACATGTGGATCCTTCTACAAAAGTGAACATGATTTTAAAAGGAGCAAGTAAACTCACTGAAAAGTTGATGTGAACTTGTCCTTAGGTTACTCCATTTAAGGGCTAGTATTTTCACGTATAATTATTGAAAACCAAAAAGGAAGAACACGCTCAGCATTTCTCAAACTGAAAGAACTGAAGAAAAAATTTAAGCCTCGAGTTGCAATAGTGAGAGATTCTATGGGCAAAATATTGAATGATGCAGGAAACATCAAGAGAAGATGGCAGGAATACACAGAGTCACTGTACCAAAAAGAACTGATCGATCTTCATCCATTTCAGGAAGTGGCATATGATCTAGAACCAATGGTAATGAAGGAAGAAGTCAAAGCTGCAATGAAAGAACTGGCAAAGAAAAAGGCTCCAGGAATTGATGGCATACCGATTGAGATATTTCAACAAACAGATGCCCCATTGGAGACACTCACTCAGTTATGCCAAGAGATTTGGAGGACAGCTACCTGGCCAACTGACTAGAAGAGATCCATATTTGTGCCCATTCCAAAGAAAGGTGATCCCACAGAATGTAGAAATTATAGAACAATATCATTAATATCACATGCAAGTAAGATCTTACTGAAGATAATTCAGAAACGTTTGCAGCAGTATATTGATAGAGAACTTCCAGAGGTTCAAGCCAGATTCAGAAGAGGACGTGGAACAAGGGATATCATAGCTGTTGTCAGATGGATCTTGGCTCAAGGCAGGGAATACCAGAAAGATGTTTACTTGTGTTTTATTGACTATGCAAAGGCATTTGATTGTGTGGATCATGACAAATTACGGACAACATTGAGAAGAATGGGAATTCCCAAGCACTTGATTGTACTCATGAGGAATCTGTACCTTGACCAGGAGGCTGTCGTTCGAACAGAACAAGGGGACACTACATGGTTTAAAATCAAGAAGGGAGTGCGTCAGGGTTGTATTCTGTCTCCACACTTATTCAATCTATATGCTGAGCAAATAATCTGAGAAGCTGGACTATATGAAGAAAAACGTGGTATCAGGATTGGAGGAAGAATCATTAACAACCTGAGATATGCAGACGATACAACTTTGCTTGCTGAAAGTGAGGATGACTTAAGGCACCTACTGATGACGGTTGAAGAATACAGTCTGCAGTATGGATTACGTCTCAATATAAAGAAAACAAAAATCCTCACAACTGGACCAATGAGCAGCATCACAATAAATGGAGAGAAGATTGAGGTTGTCAAAGAATTCACGTTGCTTGGTTCTACAATCGATGCCAATGGAAGCAGCAGTCAGGACATTAGACGACGTGTAGCATTGGGAAAGTCAACTGCAAAGGAACTGTTTCAAGTGCTGAGGAGCAAGGATATCTCCTTGAGGACTAAGGTGCGCCTGACACAAGCCATGATATTTCCAATCGCCTGGTATGCATGTGAGAGCTGGACAATGAATAAGGAAGACCGAAGAAGAGTTGATGCTTTTGAGTTGTGGTGCTGGCGGAGAATGCTGAAAGTACCGTGGACTGCTAAAAGAACTAACAGATCTGTCCTGGAGGAAGTGCAGCCAGAATGCTCCTTGGAAGCAAGAATGGCCAGACCTCGTCTCACCTATTTTGGTCATGTTGTAAGAAGGGACCATTCCCTGGAGAAGGATGTCATGCTTGGTAGGGTGGAGGGTCAACGAAAGAGGGGGAGGCCTTCAATGAGATGGATTGATACGGTGGCTGCGATGATGGGCTCAAGTATAGCAGGGATTGTGGGGCTGGCGCGGGATTGGGCAGTGTTTCATTCTGCTGTGCATGGGGTCGCTATGAGTCGGAAACGACTCGACAGCACTTAACAACAACATAACAACATTTTCACGTATAAAGGAAAGACAGCCACTGAGCCGTAACCAGAATAGTCAGATAGCAAGTTTAAAGTGCTGAGTGGTAGCATTATCTGCTGTTCTTTTCCTAGTAAGAGGTGAAATACTCACAAATAGAATTTCATGCTGTGTTGAATTTTAACTACACCGAAACATGGCTATTGCCCTCCTAAGAGCACCTCCCATTTTTGAGGCAATGGCAACAAAAGACAAGGATGCTGTGGTTGTTCAGATCGAGGTTGTTTTGCCTTGATTTGTCCTCTGAGGAAGATTGGAGTATTTCCTTTCTTAATTGTCTCTTATGGGAAAAAAGTCTCTAGTTGTTTGAACAGTCTAATCTGTCCAGCTCACTTGAGAGCTCATCGGCATAGCTGGGGTCCTCAAAGATTTTTCAGTATCCATGAACCTAATGGAAATCTGGCATTTATTCTTGATTATGTTGTACAATCTCAGTAAAAGAAAACTCATTTTTTTTGTTTTTGACTTTCGACTGGAATTTTATTGTTAATCTCTTGTTAATCAGAAGCTCTGGTGGTTAAATCTGCCACCAATTTGTTAAACTATAAGTAGATGTTTATTTAATAAGCGGATTTATAATGAAATATGTTAAAACATAGAAATATTTTTAAATGTGACATTTATAAGCAAATTAAAAATATGCTTAATAATGAACAAAGTTGGAAGGCATTGCCAGAATACCTGAATCCTACGTCAACCGGAAATCAGTGATTTTTCTGAACTCAAACAGGTTGAACCTAGTCAATTTACTTAAAAATAAATCTAACTGGCTGATGTACAGAATCATCTAAACTGCCTCATTACCTGCATTTTGTAGACACATTATGGGGCTTGAGGAGGCAGTCTTTTCCCCTGCATTTTGGAGGCTCTGTTCCTCCCAGGTTTACCTGCCGTCTGGCTATGTGAACTCAGGCTGAAGCTGTTAGAGGAGTATCAGTTTCCTCAGGGAAATGCACTTTAGACAGTGTGAATAATTGGGGTTTTATTTACTGCTGAGGCATAAACACATGCTGGCGTTTTTATTACTATTCCGGGACTTGTGTGCATCATTTTCCATGATTGCTACTGCCCAGCCGGGTTGCTACTTGGGCAATCTGGCAGAGAGAAAATGTTATCTCCTTGAAAATTCTCTTTTTAATTATCAGGGATTTAGAATTCCAATCCAAGAGATTAAAGTTGTGCAAATAAATTTTATATATATATATATATATATATACACACACACACACACACACACACAACACAAATAAAACCCCTAAAATCAGTTGCTAGTTGTATTTTCAAAAGTTTTCAAAATCCAAATCATTTCAAGGTCATTTCTACAATGCAGCCATAATAATTTTTTTTTTTATCATATCATGGGAAAATCTAGAGGCTCGATTTAATTTTTTCTTTCTTTTTATGTTCTAAGTTTATTAGGATGAAAATATTAATCTGTTTTACATTCTAATTATTGAAACCAGAGCTATTCGGGGACATGAATGCCCAGCAGCACTGTTATCCATGGGTGTTCAAGTTTTCATATCTTACTAATTATCAGAGAGGTAAAAATGCACACTGCACTTGTTGAAAAGACCATGTATTACATCTCTTTAAAAGTACACTTGTTAACCCTTTGAGTTTTCACATAATTTTTGCCTTACCAAATGGCAAAAATTTAAAGTGGAAATACTCTAATATATATATATATATAGGGAGCTCTGGTAGCATAGTGGCTAAGACACTTGCCTGCTAACCAGACGGCTGGTGGTTCAAACCCACCAGCCACTCCTCGGAAGGAAGGTTGGGCAATCCTACTTCCGTAGTGATACTGCCTCGGAAACCCAAGGAGGGGTCGCTATGAGTCGGGTTTGACTCGACGGCACATAACAACAACAACAACAACAACAAGCTTTGCTTATAATGGCTTCAGGTAAAACTTACTTTCTGCAGTTTAAAATATACAAATATCACTGAACAACACTGAGGTTTTAAATATTCATACTAGAGTATTTTTCGCTTTTTTTTCTTATAGCCATTTCCTTTTTCCCCTTATTAATTAAACAAACAAAACAAAGCTCAACAGCAGTTTCCCAGGATCTTGCTGATATCTGAGGTATAACACCTCTCCAAGTACATATGAGCAATAATTAAGTAATTTTGGATAAACTGAAGTGCAAAAACAACAACAAAAAAATATCAGTACCATTGGAGAAAATATTGGATTTGGGGTTAAAATACTTCTAATATATTTCTAGATTTTGTTTATCAATAGTGCAGTTAATAGTTATGCAATGGAAGAAGGTAAGGCCATTTTAAGTTGGGTGCTAATATTCTGCTTGTATTTGTGGAAAGTGATTAAGAGTATTTCACTACATTCTGACTGCCTGGGTTTAAATCCTGGCTCTTCCACTTACTAGCTCTTTAATTTTGGGGCAAGTTTCTCGTCTCTTTGTTTCTAAGTTGCCTTACCTGCAAAACTGAAATAATAATAGGATGTACCTCACAAGATTGCTAGAAGATTAAATGAGTCAAAATATTTCAAGATTTAGAATGATTGGTACATAGTTAAACTCCACAAGTATTAGTATTTATTATTATTAAATGTATATCAATCAGTTCAATGCAGGTGCTAGAAATCTGTGTTTCAGGCAGAAAGATTTGACATAGCAGATTCAGTGCTCATGATGAATGAAGGTCAGGAGTGAGGGAAGCACACTGTTACAGTTGTAATCCAGAGATCAGGAAGCTACTGCTTCTGCTTCTCCACCAGAATTGCCTCTCCTCACAGAATGATGAGTTAGGAATGTCTCCATGGTCTTGCTTTCAGCAGCCTAACAACAACAGCAGCAGCTGCAGCAGCAGCAGCAGCAGGAGGAGGAGGATGATCTCTGTCTCCCACAGGCTTTCCAAATCTTGTAGGAGGGCTGAACAAAGATGTCTGGGGAATGTAGCGTTTAGCCCTGAAATATAGATGTTGTTGTTGTTGTTGTTATGTGCCGTCCAGCCGGCCCCGACTCATAGTGACCCCTCCTTGGGTTTCTGAAGCAGTATCGCTACGAAAGTAGATTGCCCAACCTTCCTTCCGAGGAGTGAAATATAGAAGGCAGGTATAAATACCGAGTGACAATCAACTGTTTATAGGTTGAGCTGCCAAGTAATCTCAATCTCTTCTCAATAGCCCCCAACTTAGTTTTTTTGAAAATTGTTTCTCTCTCAGCAAAATATCTCATCAATCCTGGAAACAATCCTATGAGGTACATTACTATTCTTATTCCCAATATAATGCAGAAAACACACTTAAGTAGTCAAGTGACTTCTCTAAGCTTAATGGTAGGACTAAGTTCTGAGCCCAGCTAACTCCTGATTCTGGACTGGCTGACCATGTCATGTACTTTGTTTTAGAATTGTGCCCCCTGTGCTCTCCAGGGCCTTACCGGACCCAGCCCCATTAAGCCTGGCTTCACTCATCCCACTCCAAACCAAATTCATAGGTGTAGGGTTGGAGCCGACTCATAGCAGCACCCCCATGGGTTTCTGAAGCAGTTTCACTACAGAAGTAGGTTGCCCAACCTTCCTTCTGAGGAGTGGCTGGTGGGTTTGAACTGCCAGCCTTCTGGTTAACAGTCAAATGCCTTAGGCACTACACCACCAGAGCTCCTTAGATGAGGGGAAAAGTAGAAATATACCTTTCATTTTCAGGAAAAATTCTTTTGTTCTTGATGATTTAATCAAACAAGATGTCCATAGTTTGTACTGGAAGATAAGCAAGCACCTGGTGTGTGCATGGGGGCGGTACAAAAAAGACTATAGCATTAGTGCCTATAGTCAGTTTTAGTGTTTCGTGCCTATAGTCAAAATCCTTTTGATCTTGTCCAAAATTAGCAGAGGGTGATTATCTGAAGAGGAGAGTCCTAATAACTGAAAATTTATCATTCATTCCTAAGGATTTTAATACTTTTTTTTTTTTTTATGTGAAAGTGATGTTCTTACAGAATTTTGCAATATTCTAAGAGGATTCTAGGTTTACAGAAGATGCTATAATTTATAATATCTTAATCATGAAATAAATTGAAAATGGCTCTTAGAAACAGTTTCAGAAGACCTACATTGTGTGATACCCTAACTTCATTAATTCATTTATTTATTTGTTGAGCATCTCCTATGTACTGGATGCTATTTTATGATCTTGTTACCCAATGTATGGAGCCCTGGTGTTGCAGTAGTTAAAATGCTTGCTTGTTAACCAAAAGGACCATGGTTCAAAATCCTAGGAAGAAAGATGAAGCAGTCTGTTTCCATAAAGATTTATAGCCTTGGAAACCCTGGGGGCAGTCCTACTCTGTCCTATAGGGATGCTATGAGTTGGAGTCAACTTGACAGCAATGGGTTTGTTTTTTGGTTTTAACACAATGGTGAAAACAAGGCAAACCCTACTAATGGAAGTCACACTTTAATGGGAAAGTAGGCAAGAAAATAAGTAAATGAATGAATAATAGCATAATTTTAGGGATCTAAAACTACTAAGAAGAAAAAAAAATGGTAATATTGGTATAGACAGTACGGGCTGACTTTAAATAGTCTGGTGATGGAAGGCTTTTCTGGTAAGTGACATTTGAGTTGAGATGAGAATAATAAAAAAGATTCATTCATATGCATATCTGAGGAAGAGTGGTACACACAGAGGAAATAGCAAGCACATGGAGTTCACTTCAACGTGTTGGAAAGACGGAAAGAAACTCACTGTGGAAAGAGAGTAATAAACAAGGTGGAGAGTGATGCAGGTGAGGTTAGTGGGTTAGGTGTATTTCATATAGGAGCTTGTTGAATAAGCCTTGGATATGATTTTATTTGCATGAGAAGCTGTAATTGATTGTTACAACTAGGGGTTTGGTATTACCCCCCAAATGGGGTATTACCCTATTTTTTGCTTTTTAAGGATAATTTAACTACTGTGGGGGAATGGACTGTTGGAAGGTGAGAGTGGAAGGAGAGAATGGGAGAAGAAGCCATTAGTTGGCTCTAAGTGTTAAGTGAGAGATAATGATGTCTTGAATGAAAATTGTAGCAATGGAGATAGTGTGATGTGGTTAAATCTGGAGCCTTTTTTGGTGGAGCTGATACAATATCCTAATGAATGAATTTGGGGTGTGAGAAAAATAGAAGAATCAAGGATAAACCCAAGGTTTTAACCTAAGCAATAGCGGAGATGATGGTGTCATACACTGAAATAAGGAAGATAAGAGAAAGAGTAATTTAAGGTGGATAACCAAGAGTTTCCTGTTGGACACATTGTATTTGAGATATGTACACACATTCAAGTAGAGATGTGTAGTAGTTGCATATTTGAGTCTGGAATTTAGAGGAGAGATCCAGGTCTTGTTACTAAGACAGGGGATCATCACAATACAGATGCTATTTCAAACTACAAGTTAGGATGAGATTGCCTACATAGACTGGAAAGAGGTTGGAGATAGTGGGCCAAGAAGTAAATACTGGGATAATTGAATAAATGTGATAAAAGAAGAGTCAGCAAAGGAGACTGGGAAATATAAACAACTGGCCTAGGAGAAAATCTAGGAAAATGTGGCACCATGTTAACCTAGAAAATATAAAGGTCATAGAATAAGTCAGTGTGTCAAATGCTGCTGGATATATATTAAGAAGAGAGATAATTGACCATCGGGATTAGAAAAAGGGAGGCCATTGGTTGTCTTAAAAAGAATGATTTCCAAACATTGGTGAGGGCAAAAGCTTAAATGGAATGAGTTGAATAGAAATGATATTTCTTTCTGTGATGTGGTGATATTTCATTGCTCCCACATGTTTAAAGGAATATGATTCCCTAATAGGGTCAGATAATTGACGGCTCTTGCTTTTGTCTCCAAGGCTATCTTGGATGGATTTGAAGCTATTTTTACATAGGCTTCCCACACCCTGAATTAGAAACTCAGGATTAGAATTCTTACCAACGAAACTGTATTCTTACTCAGAAGAATGGTGAAACAGCATCACACTATTACCTTAAGGTGTGTTTCAGCTGATCCAATTAATAGAAAACAATATTATTTTTAGCATAATTGAGCACTATATCTGGGACAAGCTCAGGAGAGATTAAGTAGGCAATGAATGCTCTGGTTTGTAGATGGCTGTTGGAAATTTTGAATAATTTAAAAAATGTAGTCCTTTCTTTAAATATCAAGCAATTCATTGAATTATGTTGGCATTCCTGGAGACTGATGCACATAATGAGAGAATATACTCCATTATACATGACATCTGTACTAGGAACAAACAGATTGTTAGCAGATATAGTAAAGGTTATGATAACGGTTATAGCCAATCTGGCTGACAAGGCTGGGTGTACTTTTGACTGTCTGTAGGTGAACAAGGAAATCCTTTTAAATCATGTAAATACATTAACATGAGACAAGAAATGTTTTGAGACACTGCCAAATTGCAAATATCATGTAAGGACTCCTCTCAGGGATTGTGAATTTGGGAAAAGTATGTTTTGGGATATACTATTAAATTTGCTGAAATATGGGGCTTTCTTTCCTCTTCCCTACAGAGAAAGGCTGGAAATGTTATTTAAGGGTTAGTAGCTCATGCCAAGATGTGGATGTTGATGTCCTAGTTGTTTCCTGACTCCCCCTCTGAGAGCATATGTTCAGTTTGGCTCCTCCGTGTTGTCTGGAGGAGGCTTCCAGAGTGGTTATGGGCAGAACTAGGCACTTGCTAAAAAGCACCTGATCCAACTTCATTTCCCTGTAGCTTGGCTCACTGTGCCAGTCACTAGCACGAAGCTGGCAATTTGAGTTTTCAGCTCTGTCCATGAAGAGAGTCATCACAGTTATTACATGCAAAAGATTATACTTGTGAGTTACTAAATAAGTTATCTTATTTTGCTATTTGTTTTGCTAATATTCTGAGAGATACTGAAATATTCCATAGTCAAAATGATTACTAGAATCACAGATGAAATAATGTACATGAAAATAGTTTGTCAACTTTAAGGACACTGTAAAGAGTAGTGAGAGTTATGAGAATTCTCAGTATCTCTCAGTGGACAAGAATATTTACTATAGAAGAAGGGTTGTAAACTCAAAGATTTCAAATCTAGTCAGGAAAGGTGGAAGTTTGGATCAGGATACAGCAGTGAGCAGTAGTGGGCCTTGTAGAAAACTGGTGATTGCACACTAATCTATAGACGGAAGAAACTTCACTGCCATTGAATTAGTTGCGACTCATAGTGATTAGGATGTAGGAAACACACTTTAAAGCTCCTCTGCCACCACGGAAGAAAAGATCCTTGTGGGCTGGGTAGAGCTTGCTAATGCCAGGAGTGACTCAGTATCATAGAGCAATAGAATTTTCGAGATGGAAGGGAACTGTGAAATTGTCTTTCTAATTACTCATTTCAACAATATAGAAATAGAGGGTAAGTCTCTTGACCTTCCCTAAGGCCACACAGGTATAGAGAGAATTAGGACTAAAACTCCTGGTATCTTCTATGATAAACTGTCTTAGGTATGGTTATAGTTACCTAGGGCAGTCATAATAAAAAATACCACAAGTGAGTGGCTTTAAAGAACAGAAATTTACTGTCTATTCTGGATGCCAAACATCCAAATCAAAATCTTGGCTCTGTTGATTCCTTTTGTGGGCCTCTTTCCTAGTTTCTGGTGTCTGCTAGCAATCTTTGGCCTTTCTCCCTCTTCTCCCTTTGTGTGTGTGTGTGTGTGTGTGTGTGTCTATTCTATTTTTTTCTGTAAGATATCACTCAGAAGTGATTAGGTTTAGGACTTACCTTACTTTGGTATGACCTCATTTAGATAATAAAAACTCTATTCCAAACAAACAGGGTCACATTCAAAGTACAAGAGGTAGGACACACACACACACACACACATGCACAATTCAATCCATAATAGATATGCAGGCTGGTGCAGCCAGAACTGTGTGTGTGTGTGAGTGTGTGTTGGGGGTGGTGGTGGGGAGAGTCTAAGCAGGCACCTTTATTTAAAATATGATAAAATAGTACAAGGCTATAGTATGTTTCTCTTTTCCTCAGAAGATAATGATCCTTCTTCGCAAGACTGTTGTTAAGCCCTGATCATAAAACTTTTTGAACCAAACAAATAAACTGTTGTTTTTAATAATGTCACAGGAGAAAATTTTCATAGTAGTTCTGAATTGTGAAATCAGTGGAATATTATGCAAGGAATTGAGAAAATTTGCACAAGCAAGGGACTGAGAATACGCTCTATAGGGCGATTTATAAATGAAAATGCAATGTCAGACAAACAGTAAGAAGAATACATCAAACAAATTTGTAGCCATATAGCATAAACCTCTCACACTGCAGGAAAAAATACGACCAATTTTTAGATAACATGATTTAAATGGAAATGCTGCTTTAAATAAAATGAAAGAGAATTTTCTTATTGCTGCGTGGAGTGTTATTGTTGTGGGTTGAATTGTATCCCTAAAAAAGATATGTTGAAGTTCTAACTCCTGGTACCTGTGGATAAGATGTTATTTGGAAATGAGTTCTTTCCTAGGTCTTCAAGTTAAGATGAAGTCATTAGGGTGATGACTGATCCAATATGACTGATGTCCTTATAAGAAAAGGGGAAGAGATACAGAGACATAAAGAGGACACCATATGATGATGGGGTGGAGACAGGAATGGTGTATATACAAACTAAAGGACACCAAGGATTCCTGGCAACAGCAGAAGCTAAGAAAAAGACAGAACCTTTGGAGACAGCATGGTCCTACCAACATTTTGATTTCAAACATCTAGCCTCCAGAAGGGAGCTCTGGCAGCATAGTGCCTAAGGCACTTGACTGCTAACCAGAAGGCTGGCAGTTCAAACCCACCAGCCACTCCTTGGAAGGAAGATGGGCAATCTACTTCCGTAGTGATACTGCCTCGGAAACCCAAGGAGGGGTCACTATGAGTTGGTTCCAACTTGACGGCACATAACAACAACGACAACAACCTCCAGAACTGTGAGAGAAAAAAATTTCTATTGTTTTAAGCAACTTATTTTGTGATACTTGTTACAGTAATCCTAGGAAACTAGTAAAGTTTCAACTAGTACAACTAGTTTGGAAAATTGTTTTGCTTTTCCCCCAAAATTTGAATGAGCACACACCCTAAGCTGCACTTCTATACTTTGCTGAAATTTGCATATATGTGTTAAGAGACACATAAGAACATTATCCTTAAAAGAAGGAGAACTAGAAAAAACCAAATGCATATTTACATTACAATAGATAAATTATGTTTTACTCATATAGTGGAAAACTACATAGTGTGAAAACATATGAACCTTAGCAAGGATGAAGCAAAAAGCAAGCTGTAGAAACAAATATATGCAAATGATTTCATTTATAAATGTGGTACAGTGAATTATTTAATATGGCTCTTGTAGCCATGGTCTTTGTGACTCCAACCAGATGAGTCTGTGGGACTGTGCAAATGTGAGGTACTGTGGCCCACCAAGGGGATTGGACAGACTGCTCATAATGTAATAAGGTACATGGTACTTTTGTGGGGGTGGGACTGTGCAAGTAAAGCATATGGAACCCTAATGTGGGGATTGACCAGTTTTGCCATCTCCTGGGCATAAAAAGAGCCATCTCAGAGGCATAAATGGGGATCTTTCACAACCGTCAAGAAAGAGGAATCAGGAGTGGAGCACATCCTTGAACCTGAGATCTCTGCACTGGACCTCTTTGACCCAGGAGACAGAGAGACAGCAGAAGGAGGGTAGAGAGAGAGAGGAAGCAGAAGCAGCAGACCCAAGAGACTGAAATGAGAGGAGTGGTGGGCTTTCTGGGTCACAGAGCAAGAAAGCTGAATGCCGTCATGCCAGAGCCTTGCTGGCAGCGTGAGGTGTCTCTCTGGGGTGTGTAGGCAGAGCTAAAAGAGCTTTATAACATTTACTAGAGCAGAGCAGAGGCTGAGGCCAGGGAGAAGCATGCTTGTAGCATGGCTGAGAAGAAGCTGTCTTGATTGAAGAACTATGTCCTGAGTTGTTTCTGATCCTGAATTGTTACCTGTTACTTCCCTAACAAATCCCATAATTGTGAGTATTGTCTGTGAGTTCCGTGTGGCCACTGCAATGAATTATCAAATCTAGAAGAGAAGTGGAGAGTGCCATGGGAGGGCTGATTAGTGTCAGAATTAGCAAAAGGGTTAGAGGGTAGCAGCATGTCTGACCTCCGTCTCATAGGAAACAGCCTTGGGCCATTAATGTTCATCTTGATTCTCTCTCCCTGTAGTGAAGTTACAGAAGGTCAGCTGACACCACCATGGCATTTTAGCAATAAAAATTAAAAAAGGAAAAAGAGCCAGAACTGAGCATGTTGTTAATGGAAAATTCACATAAATTTGTAAAGAAAAGCAAGGCAACAGTTAACATAAAAATCAGGATAGTGGCTACTTCAGGGGGACAGAGGAGAAAGATGCAATTGAATAGGAAAACACAGGGAGCTTCAAAGATATTGCTAGCTTTTACAATAACGGACTAATACAATATTTGTCCTTTTGTGACTGACTTATTTCGCTCAGCATAATGTCCTCCAAGTTCATCCACGTTATGCGGTGTTTTGCAGATTCTACATTATTCTTTAGCGTTGCATAGTATTCCATTGTGTGAATGTACCAAAGTTTGGTTATCCATTCCTCAGTTGTTGGACATCTAGGTTGTTTCCAAGTTTTGGCTATTGTAAATAGTGCTGCGATGAACATCGGCGTGCATATATCTGTTCTTGTTATGGCTCTCACTTCTTTAGGGTATATACCTAGTAATGGGATGGCTGGGTCAAATGGTATTTGTATCTCCAACTTTTGAAGGAATCGCCATGAATTTACTCTGTAAATCTTCACCCAAATCCTAATAAAAAAAAAAAAAAAAAAAAAAAAAAAAAAAAAAAAAAAAATTTTTTTTTTAAAAAAAAAAAAAAAAAAAAAGATATTGCTAGCATTTTACACCCATTGCCACTGAGCTGTTTCTGACTCATAGCAACCCTGTAGGACAGAATAGAACTGCCCCATAAAGTTTCCAAGGCTATAATTTTTATGGAAGCAGACTGCTTCGTCTTTCTCCCATGGAGCAGCTGGTGGGTTCCAACCATGAGCTTCTGGTTAACAGCCAAACTCTTAACCATTGTGCCACCACAGCTCCTTATAGTATTCTATACATCGATATTTTTATTCTTTTTAAAAATAATGTCTTTAAAAAGATAAAAAACTATAAATGATAATTGGTAAATGATACTTGAATAATTATTGTCTGAATATCTTTTTTTCTCCCCTGATTTTGAATGGTAGATGGGCACTCAATTCTAGATTAAGAATTATATTGTCAGGACCTTGAAGACTTCATTCCTCTATTTGCCAGTTTCTGTTTCAGTTTTTGAGAAATCAGCTTTCAGTCTCATTGTTCTACTTTATCTTTCTTGTTGCTTATAAGACCTTTTTGTCCAGCTAGGTTTATCATAATTAACCTAGGTATGGATTTCTTTTTATTCACCTGATTTGAGATGTTCTGCATTACTTAAATTTGAGAATGTACTTTTTTTTTTTTTCTGGTCAGTTCCCATCAGTATTTCCTTGGCTGGTGTTTCTGCTCCCTTCTCTTTAGATTCTAAAACTCTATGTTGCACTGTCTCAGTCTGAATTTCATGTCGCCTACCTTCTCAGACTCCATAGTTTTCCATCTCTTTGTTACATTTATTGTTCAGCTTTCTGTTCCAGTTCATTAATTCTCTTCTTTTCTGTGTCAAATAAGTTATTTACCGTATCCACTGAGTTTCTAAATTTAGTTATTATACTTTACATTTTCATTTATAGTTTTCAAAACTGCCAGTTCATATTTTCTGACAGTTTTTATTCCTTTGTTATACCTTCACTGTCCTCTTTGATTTCTTTAAACTTAGTAATCATCTCAGTTTTATAGTCTGTGTCTGATAATTCCAGAACCTGAGTATTTGTGGGTCTGATTTTTCCGTTTGCCTTCCACTCACGTTGACTTGATTTCTATTATGATTTGTTCATTTGACTGTGAGCTTATCATAGTTGGGGGTCTCATCTATAGGAGTTTATTGAGGTCTGGGGTTGAGGTCAATTTCTCCAGAGACGTTTGTATTTGTCTGCCAGGCACCTAGAGACACTCCAACTTGGACGACTTTAATTCTTCTCTTGGAGGTTTTAAGACTGTAAAAGTAAGACAAATTTGAATGCCACATCTGTTATGAAGGTAGCCCTAAAGTTAGGAATTCTTAGGTGAAACATTTTTATTTTCCTCTCTGTCTAGGGCCTAGGCAAACTCAGACAATATTTCTGATTGTTTTCTTCTGTGGGTGCTTTTATTTTATAGTTCACTCTTTTACTGTGGAGTCACTTCTTTGGGGTACCAATTTTATGGAGGTCAAGATCTGATTTTTCATACTTTGGGTGCCTTTGAATTTAATTTTTTTTTCCTTCTAACTTACATTTAGCAAGTCGAAGTCAAGTGACCTGCACACACGCTTTGGAGAGCCATTAGTTTCACCACTTGTTTCTTCCGCTGGATTTGTTACTTGCTGCTATTTTTCATTTCTGAGAATTTCTTCCTTTTTTTTTTTCTCCCAGACTTAATGAATTAAAGAAGGAATTTTATATTCTAGTGTTTTTAAAAGTGTTTCACTGGATGTTGTCTTAATCTGGGTTCTCTAGAGGAGCAAAACCATTGAAACCAAAACCAAACCAAACTCACTGCAGTCAAGTGGGATCCAACTCATAGCGACCTCTCCTTGGGTTTCTGAGGTGGTATAACTACGGAAGTAGATCGCCCAATCTTCCTTCCAAGGAGTGGCTGGTGGGTTTGAATCACCAATCTTCTGGTTAGCAGTCGCATACCTTAGGCATTATGCTACCAGAGCTCCCAAACCAGTAAAGCACACCTGTGAATATACAGGGAGACTTATTTCAAAGAACTGTCTCATGCAATTGTGGAGGCTGGCCAGTCTCCAATCCATGGGTCAAGTGGCAGGCTGGAGGTTTCTCCTGACTCATGTGGTTGCAGAGGCTGATAAACCCAACATCTGCAAAGTGGGTCATGGTATGTAGGAGCTGGCAAATTCAAAATCTGTAGATCAGGCAGCAAGTTGAAGACTACTCAAAGCTCAAGAACCAGAAGTTAGAGGATTACAAGACACATAGAGGATTGAAAGAGAGTGAGATTTGCCAGAACATCATCTGTATATCATGAACACAGGCCATACCCCAAAGAAATTCCTCTTCCAACCAATGGGCTCTCATATCAAATAAAAAAATGGGAGATGATGCAGTGTCTGCCAGCCCACTGAGAATTATAGCCTAGCCAAACTGACACATAAAATTAACCATCACAGAGGTCATCTCAGGGTATCTAGCCTGATGTAATACTGGGAAAATAATGCCTGATTGACTTGTATATTTGAAATGCTTATGCAAGTTTAAGTTTCTGCATATTAACAATTTGTAACTTAATGTAATATCTCAAAAATAGAACTGATTTTATCCTCTGTTGAATTTTTGGATTAACAGAGTAATTGAAAAATTCAGTTAAATGGAATATTTTGGTTATGCTTATATTAGCTGCTATAATAGATGAACTGTGAAATCTCAGTGTCTTAACACAATGCACTGCTGTTGAGTTGGATCCGACTCATAGCAACCCCACCTTGGATTTCCAAGGCAGTATCACTACAGAAGTAGATTGCCCAACCTTTCTTCTGAGGGGTGACTGGTGGGTTTGAACCACCAGCCTTCTGGTTAGCAGTCAAATACCTTAGGCACTACATCACGAGTTACTTCTTGTTTTTTAAAAATCAAGAAATTAAATTTAAATTAAGAATTCTTAATTTCTTAAAAAATTCTAGGAAATTTCATAATATCCCTAGGTGGCAGTAGAGAGAGGGTGGTACTTCTTTTTCAGGGCTATTCAGGAACACAGCTCGTGAAATCACTGCCAGCTTTAATAAATGGCTCTGGGTGGCAGATGGGGTAGACAGGGTGTGGAGAATTGCACTGAAGATTTTTTTTGGACTAAGAATGTACTACTTCTGCTCATTTTCCATTTCCTAGTATTCAGTTAAAGGGCCTGTCCTAAAGGGTCTGGGAAATGTTGTTCCTGCCTAGGAGCCTGTTCATAGTAACAGCTGTGCTTCTTGGAATGAGAACTCAAATCTCTGCTAGGCAGCTAGTTTGTCTGTGTTATAGTCTATTCCTCTGGCCACCAAATATCGATATGCCTTCTTCTTCTCATATCAACAAAACACAAACAAACAGAAAAAAAACCAAACTCACTGCCAACAAGTCCATTTGACTCATAGCAACCCCTCCTTGGGTTTCTGAGGTGGTATCTCTATGGAAGTAGATTAAAACATTTATCCTGTTCCCAAAGGAGAAAACCCAAAGGTCATTTTGGTTCTGCATTCAACTCAGAGTTTAGAATCCATTGATGATGTTCAGTCCTCTCCATCAGGTCCACATAAGGCTTCCTATGGTCTGGTAACCTATTAATTGAAAGACAAAGCAGTGTTTCTGGGAGTTCCTTAGATGCAGAAGGTCTCACACAAGTCTTATGGATTAGTCTGTCAACCACACCATGTAGTCTCTGGCCCCACCTATCTATCATAGTTCTCTGTAACTTTTTCTACTTTACCTTCCAAAAAAGTCCATGGTTACTTATCCCACCCCTTTTGCTCTAACCGTTTTGGTGTCAGGGAGACTCATCAGTCTCTTTGAAGTGAGTAGTGAAATAAATGTTAATTCTTCAGTGTCACGAGTTCCCTCAGCAGAGTTGTTTACATCCATGAGGTTATTGCATTTAGCTAGGCAATATTTTCTGCTTCACATGTTCCTCCCCACCTGTGGTCACACCTGCTGGCAGTGTAGTTGAGTCAGGCGAGATCCCATTTGTAGCTGCCACTATAAGCCTGGAAATGGCGCTTTTCTCTGCTTCAGGCTGCACTGTTGATTTAGTTTGTGATTTCAGATTCCTTATTCATTTCCCTAGATCTTCCCTCAGATCTGGCTCATTTTTCTCAGATCTCCCAACTCTGCCCCAATACCTCAAACATATCTGAACCTAATCCTGGACATGGTTTGAGTCTTGCCTCTATGCCCTGGCTTACTTCCTTCTCTATGTAAAGAAGTGGATATAAGAATGAAATAGAACAAAACAAAACCCATTTCTTAAGGGCAAAAGATATTATCTCATCCCATATAGCAGACAGGGCAACGTGTGACTTATTTACTGCTTTGCCATATTTTATGGTGTTAATATGAGGTATTTGAGATTATTATATATGAGATTATATATAATATAATATTATATATGAGATTATTTTCATTAAGACAAAATGTCCTAGATGAAATTTGTATAGCACTGAGGCAGGAAGAAAATGAAATTGGAAAAAAAAAAATCATATAATTAGAGAAAACACCGTATACCAAATGACTGGTAAGTTTCCCTCCACATAGATGTGTCATCTCTCTGTAGTGCAACCAAGAATGAACAGGTGGCCTGTGGAGCAGCTAGGCCAACAGCTGTGACAACTTGCCTGGAAGCGTGGCTTTGAAGTAAAAGCAGGACTGCTTTGGATAAGATAAAATCCTGGACCTCACATGAAACCAAATATTAACTTACAAAAATAAAACCAGAGTGTTTTGGAATTCAAAAACTGTATCCTGTTCTGTTTTCTGTACCCTTCACTTAAGATTCTTCTAGATTGGTTTGACCCCCTTGGGTTTTTGTAAGGTCAGAAGCATGCTGAGAATTTTATGATACCAGGAATGCCACCTGGAGAGTTTGTATTCCAGGACAACATCTGAAGGAAAGAACCTGTCTCGATAATTACTTGCTTTTATTTTTGGATCCCCCTCTTCCCCGTCAGCTCTCCCTTCTCTTTTCCCGCACATAATGCTGTAAAGGTGGCAGGTTGGCAAGATGCATAAATATAAGTTTGCAGAAGAAAAAAAAGACTAATCTCTAGTCATCCCAAAGGAACTGCTAAGCAATCAGAAGTGAGCTAATGAGCACAAATAGACCATCTATTCTTGAAGATGTTATGAAGGAAAAACACCTAAAATAAACTCTGGGGGAGGCAGGGAGAAGAAATAAGAGATTCACACTTCCCTATACCCTTCATTTCCAAAACATTGAGAGAAAAGTGAGGGATGACTTGAAAAATTAAGACATTAAAGAGTGAATAAATTAATTGTTTAGGTGAAGGGAGGCTGTTGATTAAAAAATATTGTAAACTAGAGGAGTTTCAGGAAGACAAGTGAAAGAAAGTGCTTTATATAAATGTCCCAATCATCTGACACTTAAAAAACTATTTCAGGTAACATTTAAAAAGTTATAAAGAAAAAAAAAAACTTTTTGTTTCTATAGAAAAAAATTACTGCACGATTAATAAAACAATAGAGAAAAAACATGTAATCCCATCCATCTGGTGACAATCAGTGTTATACTTGATTTATGTTCTTCCAAATCTATTTCACCATTAATTTGAAGTGTTATCTTGAAACTTACTGTCAATACTTTGGTAGATGCATTAAGTAAAGATAAATTTCAGGTCAGATTCCATTGAGTTGGTTCTGACTCATACAATCCCATGTATGTCTTAACAGGTTTTCAGTGGCTGAATTTTGGGAAGTAGATCATCAGATCTGTCTTTTGAGGTGCCTCTGAATGGATTTGAACCACCAAACTATAATTTAGTTGCCTAGCACCTATTGGTTTGTGCCATCCAGGGACTTATGTAAAGATAGCAATTATTCGTTTGGTCAATAGCCAACTTTGCAAATCCCAGATAACTTAGAGGGAAAGCATCCTGCTGTCTGATCAGCTTCCAGATTCTTTCATCTTGAAGAACTAGGATGGTGATAGATAAAATAAAGAGAAAACTAAAAAAGCTAGAGGCGCTGGGTTAATCTCCATCAATAATATCTAGAAGAAGGGAACTAGAAAAGGTATCTCTAGCCAGAATAAGAGGGAGAGATTTGGAGAGCTAGAGACCCCAGCAGTCTTAGGATACACTATCTTGTCTGTCAGTTTGTCATACTGTGGTGGCTTGCATATTGCTATAATGATGGACCCTATGCCAACGGTATTTAAAATACCAGCAGGGTCATTCATGGCAGACAGGATTCAATAGTGCTTCCAGATGAAGCTAGATTAGGAAGAAAGGACTAGTCATCTACTTCTGAAAATTAGTAAATGGAAACATTATGAATCTAAACAGAATATTGTCCAATATAGTTCTGGAAGGTGAGCCCCTTAGGTTGGAAGACACTCAAAATACACAGTGGCCACATCAATGAGCTGAAACATATCAGTGATCATGAGGATGGTGTAGGACCAGGCAATATTTTGTTCTGTTATATATGAAGTCACCACGAGTCAGAGCTGACTCAACCGCAACTAACAATCGTCTTTGTTGTTGTTGTCAGATGTCATTGAGTCAGCTTAGACTCATAATGAATTTATGTATAACAGAACGAAACACTGCCTGATTCTGCATTATCCTCACAATCATTGCTGTGTTTTAACACATTGTAGCAGCCACTGTGTCAATTCATCTCATAGGATATGTGGGAAGTAGAGAGAAGAAAGGAGAATTTGTGAAGTGTGGCTGTGGGTTTAAGATGGAATTCTCTTTGAAATATTTTGAGGTGCATAAATACTTTTTTGTATATACTTTTGGTTATTGCCTCGTTTGTCAGATGTCAAAGAGTGGACACTGTACCACATGCAACTCTTTCCCTTATGTTCAGGTTATATTTAAATAATCATTACCATTATGGATTTAGTGAAAAGGGTCTTTGATAGCAACATCTTAAATTTTGTGAAAATTGTCACTGATGTACTTTAAAACTCTGAATGTCCAATGATAATTTGAAAAAAAATTTATTTTTCTCCTCATTATCTTCCTGGCCATGAATAAAATTAACTGAAGTCATATTATTAGCTTTTGCAAATATTTATTGGACAATGAATAGAGAGAAGGAGAGAACTGTTTTGTATGTTTTTGTCTTACTGTGGAATACTTCTACTATAAATTACACAATCTAATCTTGACATTTGTTTAAAGGCATAGAAGGTGTAAAATTGGGAGTATGGCTATTATGATTCTGTTAAAGTATTTTTCTGGATTTCTTAAGACCTTTGGTCTCCATATTTCTCAGGCAATGAAAATTATGCCACTTGAGCAATTCTCTGGGAAGATCTGGGCATTAGTCCAAGCACCCACAGGGCAGGCTCATGCAAAACAGAGAAATACAGGCAATTTATCTTTGACACTTTCCAGTTCAGTGTCCCTGCTTTTTGGCTGTGCCTCAACCCTCAAGGATTATCCTGCCATTTGTTAATTGTCCTTAGTCTTCATTCAGAAAGCCAAATCCATTGCCACTGTGAGTTTCCAAGGCTGTAATCTTGGACTGCTATATCTTTCTTCTGCAGAGCAGCTGGTGAGTTCGAATTATCAACCTTTTGGTTAGCAGCTAAGTGTTCAACCACTGTCCCACCAGGGCTCCTCTAGACGCTTATTAGGAATGAGTTAATGTGACCTTTCTTGTAGGGATATATTTTATAACAGGAGATCCTTAAAAGACTAAAAAACTTTTGTTAAGAAACATCATTCATTATTTCACTCATCCATCCATCCATTCAGTAATAATGAGTTAACACCTCCTGAGCACTTTTCACTTCCCAAGAACATTCTAGGCACTTCACATATGTTAGAAGATCATTTCATTTTCACAAGAAATCTATCAGACAGGGATTATTTTCTTCCTTTTCTAAAGGAGGAAATGAGAGAAAACATTACATGGTTTTGTCAGCATCCCACAGTTAGTAAGTGATCAAGCCTGGACTGGAGAGGTAGTCTAATTCCAGAGGCTGTTGACCTCACTGCTCTTCCTGTTTCTCATATCAGGCAGCGTGTTAGTTACTGAGATCGCAAAGATGAGTTGTTTTCCTCGAAACTCAAATTAAACTCATTATGATGAGTTCTTGCCTTACTTTTGATGCACTATTTCAAAGTCATTTTGGCAGGGCCAGGAGTCAGGAGAAGGTTAGAAACATTGCCGATGATACCTTAAAGTAAAAGATTTGAGAGCATTGCTTTGGAGGACGCTTTATGCAGAACTAAGGTCCTTCATACAATCCTAGCTTTGCTATCTGTTAATCTTAACTTTAACCAGTAACCAGTGCCTTTGAGTCGATTTCACGTGTATTGTAGTGGAACTGTGCTCCACGGAGTTTTCAATAACTGATTTTCTATCAGGAGTTGGTCTCTGGGCCTTTCCTCCAGAAAAGGTGGACTTGGGTGCCTCTGGGTGGACTTAAACTGCTAACCTTTTGACTAGTTGTTTGCACCTTTTAGGGACTCCAATGCTAGCTTTACTATCTGCTTTTCCCAAACTTTTGCTATTAGTGATACTATGTGCCAGATGCAAAGTTCAGTGTTTAGAGTTGTTTCATGTAAACATTTAAACTGTGTAGTTCTGAATTCTCTATTGAAATCAATATTTTCAGATGTTTATGAAGAAATAATTATTAAAATTTTTGGAAACAATAAAAATCCATGAGATTAAGTTTCAAATGCTCCAAAGTACATTCCAATGTTGAACCTCTTAGCCTCAGGCAGCCTATTTCCAGAAAACACATCAGATGCTTTTGAAAGACTTTTTGTGGAAAGTCTCTTTGACTTCACATTCTTGCCTCAGAAAGATATTAGTGTGATGCAGTTGGTTGACAGTAGTGTTTCTCAGCCCTGGCTATGTGTTTTATAGATTAAAAGAACTGAAAAAAATAATGTTGTTGCCTGGGCCCACGTGCAGAATTTCTGACTTAATTGGTCTGGGATGGAGAGAAAACATTACATGGTTTTGTCAGCATCCCACAGTTAGTAAGTGATCAAGCCTGGACTGGAGAGGTAGTCTAATTCCAGAGGCTGTTGACCTCGCTGCTCTTCCTGTTTCTCATATCAGGCAGCGTGTTAGTTACTGAGATCAAAGTTTTCACAAATACCACAGGGAATTTTAATATGTTGAACATTACTAGATTAGAGTGTAAGATGATTTCCTTCTCCCCTCTCTTTGTCTTCTTTTACTGTCCTTCCACTCTTAGAGTTCTGTATTAATTAATCAAAATGTGTTTGTGTTTTTAAAAGATAAGTCAAAAAATAAACCCAAAATAGAAATGATTTATAAGTGGTCAATAAATTTATGCTTGATCCCTTTTTTATAATATAATTTTGTATTCCAAAAACCAATATTCAAATTCAAGGCATAGCTAAATGGCTTCATTAGAATAAAAATCAAATCATAGCACAGCTGTGTTAATTATGTAAACAGATTAACGCTTTAATCTTTTCATTTGATCTCCTTGTTTTGAGTCAGGCTTCTTTTTCTTTTCCCTTACAATCCTTATTTCCGTCTCATCTCTCCCTCATTCACTTTTTCTCTCACTCTCTTTCACATTTTATTGGTATACAAAGGCTTGCCATTATTGTGGTTTCCTCAAGGTCATTCTCAGGTGTCACAAGGTGCACTTTGCATTCCTTATCTCCAGTAAGGAGTAAGGAAGATTAAAAACAGTTTAATGATATATGTTCTCACTTTTGGATTTAATCTGTGCCTGAAGGTATTGTGATCTAAATTACAAAATATAGTTTCAGAAAAGGCAGCTACTCAGGTTCACTCTTAGCAAGTTCAATTTGAACATCATAGAATATGGAACAGGAGAAATTATTTACAATCATTCAGTTGCCAACCCTTCCTCAGGGCTGAAAAGAATATACATTTGTATTCCTGTTATACAGTATTGTGTTCTTCCATCTTTCACTATCCCTTAAGACAGGGAGAGAGTTGGAAGGAAGGAAAGAAATGCTTCTTAAGCTCCCAGGTTATAGGCAGAATGAATGATGTGAATAAAATACATGCTTAGCCCAACAGTTATTCTTAAGTGATATATAAATAAATAGTGTACAATAATAGAGTTTGTATGATGCAATTATTTTTATTCAGCAATGTGTTGCTATTGTTAGTTGCCATCAAATTCTGATTTATGGCAACCCACGTGTGCAGAGTAGAACTGCTCCATAGTTTTCAACGCGATGTCCTTTCAGAAGCATATTGCCAGGCCTTGCTTCCAAAATGCCTCTGGGTGGGTTTGAACCACCAACCTTTTGGTTGTTGTTGTTGTTAGGTGCTGTCGAGTTGTCTCTGACTCACAGCAACCCTATGTACAGCAGAGTGAAACACTGCTCACTCCTGTGCCAGCTTCACTATGCTTGTTATACCTGAGCCCATCACTGCAGCCAGTGTGTCAGTCCATCTTGTTGAGGGCCTTCCCCTTCTTCTCTGACCCTCCACTTTACCAAGCATGACATCCTTCTCCAGGACTAGTCCCTTCTGACAACATGACCAAAGTAGGTGAGACAAAGTCTGGCCAGTCTCTCTTCCAAGGAACATTCTGGCTGCACTTCTTCCAGGACAGATTTGTTAGTTCTTTTAGCAGTCCATGGTATTGTCAACATTCTCCACCAACACCACAACTCAAAAGCGTCGACTCTTCTTCAGTCTTCCTTATTCATTGTCCAACATGCATATGAGGTGATTAAAAATACCCGGCTTGTGTCATTCACACTTCAGTCTTCAAGGAGATATTTTTGCTTTTCAGCACTGGAAAGAGGTCTTTTGCAACAGATTTGCCCAATTCTGTACGTTGTCTATATCTTGACTGCTGCTTCCATTGGTGTGGATTGTAGAAACAAGTAATATGAAGTCTTTGACAACTTCAATCTTTTCTCCATTTATCATGATTCTGCTTATTGGTCCATTTGTGAGGATTTTTTTTTTTTTTATGTTTTTGTTGTTATGTGCCCTCGAGTCGGACCCGACTCATAGCAACCCTTCCTTGGGTTTTCGAGGCAGTATAACTATGGAAGTAGATTGCCCAACCTTCCTTCCAAGGAGTGGCTGGTAGGTTTGAACCGCCAACCTTCCGGTTAGCAGTCAAGTGCCTTAGGCACTACACTACATTGAGGTGTAATTCATACTGCAGACTGTAGTCTTCAGTCTTCATCAATAAGTGCTTCAAGTCATCCTCACTTTCAGCAAGCAAAGTTGTGTCTTCAGCGTATCATGAGTGGTTAGTGTGTCTTCCTCCAATCCTGATGCCACATTCTTCTCTCTTTTGGCTAGTAGTCCAGTAATTGACTATGTGCATGACCCAGGGACTCCGATTCAGAAGTGATGATACATGGATACACAGTATCTAAAAACACAGGAAATTCCTGTTCTTTCTAACTGGAAACCATACTAGCACCTACAGAAGAGTAACTGGACTTGAAATGGTTATCAGGTAGAGGCCACAAATATAACTTGGAACTATCACAATTTTCTTCATTGTTACTATGAAATATTAAAAGAAATCAGATTTAATGATGAAATGGTCATGTCATTGAATTTTCCACCTGAGTGACCATATAAAGCTGCCTTCATAAAGAAAGAAAGAAAAAATTAGTTACTAGCATGTAGTCCCTAAGGCATTTGACTCCTAATCAGAAGGCTGGTGGTTCAAACCCTCTAGCCACTCCTTGGAAAGAAGACTGGGCAATCTACTTCCGTATTGATACCACCTCAGGAACCCAAGGAAGGGTCGCTATAAGTCGAAATCAACCAGATTGCAGTGAGTTTGGTTTTTGGTTTAGCTCTGAAAAATGTCAGGATCTTTTAAAAATTTTAGCCTTGTATTAATAAGACTTTCAGCTGGACACTAATATGCATAAATATGTTAGTTTTCCTTATTTATGTTTAATAATGAAATTATTGCTCTATTATTTCATAATATCCTTTGCTGCTAATTCATTTCACAAAGGGTATCATATTATAACACTGGAATTTCATGTTTCCATAGTGGTTATCATGGTTGGTAAAGTAGAGGGTCAAAGAAAAAGGGGAAAGCCCTCAATGAGATGAATTGACACAGTGGCTGCAATGATGGGCTCAGGTATAGGAAGGATTGTGAGGCTGGCACAGGACTGGGCAGTGTTTCATTCTGTTGTATGTAGGGTTGCTATGAGCTGAAGCTGACTCGATGGCAACTAACTACAGCAACAACAGCATAGTGGTTATCAGAATCCATATCTACTGTTTACTGGTTAAAATGACAATTGACAGTTTCTATGATCTTGAACCAGTTCATTGAATGGTTAATTTTGAGTGCTATCAATAATACAGCAAACCAGGTACCATCTTGGTGGAAAAGTTTGTTTTTGGAAGTGTTGTTTTCAACCTGCCTTAAAAATTGCTGCCAAAGCCATTATTCTTCACCTAATGAGAGACTTTCTTGGACTCTTAATGAATACAACCATTCTCCAGTGCAGTGTTCAATACTGACTTGTGGACTGTGCTGCTCCAAACCTGAATTGAAATTCATCAATGCCTGTCTTGTTGGTAAAATCATTAGGAAGCAATGCATTATTGATAACAAATGTTGCTAATGTTTTCCTGCAAAATAGCGGCAGTGAAAAAGCCATGGATCTAAAAGCTTCCAGCAGTTTTGAGAGCATGGAGTAGAATATGTAACTACTTGTGGTAGGTATGAACTTTGAGTGATCCCTTCTTTGTCCTTTAGCTAGAAGCATATAGGGATTTGACCAGCAATGACAGCATTCAGAGAAAAATAATATTGAATTTCTTTCCAACAAAAAAAATATTCATAGTGCTGAAGCCTTTTCATTTAAATGAGCTGTTCTCCTGTCTTTAATAGAGAATACTAGGTCCAGAGGTCAGTGGATAAATGGAGCTCTTCAGTTGCTGGGTTTGAAGTCTGTTGATTTTATGAGCACCTGGTAAGGAAAAGCAACATAAGCTATAAAAATATACAAACAGCTTTAAATGTTATGTTGTGTCTTTCAAGACACAATTACTCTCATTTTTGTGCAGTTTCTGGCTTTTACACATTTGACATGATCTTTTCAAAGCTTCTGTTCTGGTAATATAATCAACGTTTCATTGTTGTAGAATATATATGTATGTGTGTGTACACACACACACACACATAGGAGCTCTTGTGGTGCAGTGCCTAAAGCATTTGATTGCTAACCAGAAGGCTGGCGGTTCAAACCCACCAGCCACTCCTTGGAAGGAAGACTGGGCAATCTACTTCCATAGAGATACTGCGTTGGAA
>NW_006921913.1:2640457-2645318 GCF_000298275.1 Orycteropus afer afer
AATAAAAAGCTGCATTCTGTACTGGTATTTATGGTTTAAGTAGCTTTTATAATACCCAAAACATACCTATCCTGAAACTTGGGAGTAGTGGGCAAAAAGAATATATTCAAATAAAAAAAAATTGTTTATTAATAACTAAATTCTCATTGAGTGAAGATGGAACCCATCTGTAATCTGCGTAAGAGTTGTAGCAAGCTAAATGTTTGCTTAGAAGAATTAAAAGGAAGGATGTATGGAGTTCCTATATTCGGAGTTGCAATTAGAAATCTAAGGTATGGTGAATAAGAAGTTGGTACGTACTGGTAATTTTTAGAATGCTTGAGCTTTCCATGGCTCAGATGTCTTAGATGCTTTCGGTCTCATACTATTTAAAAGGGAAAATTAAAATGGCAATGACATATTGTTAGCATTTATGTATACAGACACTATCTAAACACTTTGTATGTATTAACCAATTTAACCCTTAAAACAACTCTGAGATAGGTACAATTATTGCCTTCTTTTTAAAGAAGAGGAAGTAGGTATAAGGAGGTTAAGGAACTTGCCAGGGTTTGAAATTAGTCAACTGGGTTTCAAGACCCCACTCTGAACCTTATTTCCTGAAGCTTTATCATTATAAGGTCCTTGGTTTGAGAGGGACATAAGAAGTTCCATATAAATAAGGAAACTGAGGTTTAGTTAATTTAAAAAAATAAATAAATACAAACTCATATAACTAGTTTGTGGCAAAACAGGAACTAGAACTCAGGTCTATTGACGCTTCAGGTAATGTATAGGTGGGGACAGGTTGCTAAGTAGATTTGGGATTATGGATCTCTACTGTGCCTTACTGTGGTTGTGTTGATGTCAGGCTTTGTTGGGGATGAAAGACCAGTATCATGCCTCCCTCTGCCACAATCTAGTCTGGATGATCTAGGTGTGCTTAGCTTCCCTGGCTGGGATTTGATTACCTCTTCCTTCAACAGAAAGTATAACAAAATGATCTCTAAGCTCTTGTATTTCTAAACTTCTGTGATACGAATTTAGTTAATTTTTTGTTTTTAAGGATCTTCCCTAAATTTTCACCTGTTGTGTATCTATCAATTATATAAAAGACCTTAATGTTTTCTGTTGGTGTGTAATTTTATTTAAGAAACATGAGTGATTCAATCTTAGGTAGAAATCTGGACTGTACAAATTTTTTCATAGTTGATGTATATCAAAGTTTAGTTTAACAAAGGAAAATAATAAGTCACAAATAGAAAGTGTGTTAATTAATTTTTAGAACTTACCATTTTAAAAGTGAGATTTGAACATAAATTAAATATATTTGTGCACTATAGCAAATGCTGGTAGATTAATATAAAAACATTCTCTTTCCCTTTATCCGGATTTCATTTTTGCTTCATAGCACCTCCCAGCACTTGAAAATATGTTACACACTGCTGTAGAAAAAAAAAAAAAAAAAATTAGCATACCATGTTTACAAAAATACCTCCCAAGAGGAGAGAGAAGTTGGCAAACAATCATTGTAGGTGCACATGTTATTTGAGGAAAAAATACAGACTAGTTTATTTTCTACTTCCACTAGAGTGGCAGTTCCACAAAGATGGTGACTTGTCTGGCTCATTGAGCTTCTCTCATCAAGAGTATAGATCAGCAAACTTTTTCTGTAAAGAGCCAAATAATAAATATTTTAGAATTTGTGGGCCATATGGTTACTGATACAACTACTCTACTCTGCTATTTAGTGTAGGACAGCAGACATAGAGAATACCTAAGCAATGAAGAGTGGCTGTGTTCTAATTAAACTTTATTTACAAGTAAGCGGCGGGCTGCATTTTGTCTGGGTTGTTGTTCATGGATCCTTGATCTAGAGTAGGTCCTAGTCAGTAGTGGAAGCTGGCTATTTAGCGATTAAATTAACGAACTAAAACAAGTCACTTTACTTACTTGCATTATAATAATTCATAAAATTCTAGTGCCATTTCAGTCATCTTCAATCCCTTCCAGACCTCTCCACTTCATCCCTTTCCTCCACCCTGTTAGACATATATACTCCCTGAAACAGTCTTTGCTACAAGATTTCATTTTCTGTAACATTTGGGTTTGTGGACACCTGCTAAGATTAGATCAGATTCCTATTTGCCTTCAACAAGGATTCTTTCTCTTGTTTTCCTGTCCTGTCTTAAAGCCTATCTTTTTATGAACAGTCTTTTATTGATTTTTTTTTTGCTCTGAGATTTCTACCTTCTAAACTTGCACTGTTGCCCCAAGAATCATGTTCCTTGCTTAAATGATTTCTTTAGCATGGAACTTTGAACTTTGGAACTATCACATTTAACCTCATGATTCAAATAAATTCAGAGAAAGAAAATCTTTGGCTTTGTGATTTAAGTTTTATTTTGCTTTCACAAGGCTTGTTAAATATTCATATCTCTGTTGAGAGAATGGGAAGGGAAAAAATTAAAGATGCGGTTTAAAATTAATGATTGCTTTAGAAATCTTTAAACTTTTTTTTTTTTTTTTAAATTAAATAAAAAATTAGCAGAGTAAAAGGGGATCTAGAATTCTAAGGACTTTTGGCAGTGCTTTTCATCCCAGAAGCTTACTCAGGTTGCATAGATTTTATTTGGTCAGAATTTTAAGATAAAATTAAAATTTATTGTCATAGGTGTCGGGGCTGGGATTTTATTTTCCCCTACTTAAAGTTAATAAGTTAGTCCATTACTGTTCCATGAATGCTGGCAGAAAATACAATACTCCTGGGTAAGAGACAGAGGACATTATCACTCATAACCCAGCAAGCAGCAAGAGCATCAGCATACATGTGTCAGTTTCCCTTGCTCCCAAAATTCCATGGAGGTGACACCATATGGCCCAGATATGTCCTAAGTAAACAGTGCATTTGCACAGTGACTGAGGATCACTGAGTATGGGGAATTTACTACATTTATGCTTTTTGCTGTTAAGTGCCATAGAGTAGGCTCTGACTCATATTTCGTTATCTTATGTGTAACAAAAAATTGTCATTTGATCCCGCACCATCCTCACTGTCCTGCACCATCCTCACAACTGTTGCAATATCTGAGCCCATTGTTGCAGCTGCTATTTCATTCCATCTTATTGAGGGTCCCCCACATTGTTGCTTGCTTTCTACTTTACCAAGCATGGTGTCCTTCTCCAGGGACCTCCCTCCTTCCTTGTGTCTAAGGAGCATTCAGGCTGTATTTCTTCCAGGGCAGATTTGTTGTTCTTCTGACACTCCATGGTTCTTTCTATATTCTTCGACAACACCACAATCAGAATGTGTCAATTTTTCTTTGATCTTCCTTTTTCATTGTCCTGGTTTTCACGCATATGAGATGAATAAAAATATCATGCCTTAGGTTAGATGCACCTTAGTCCTAAGGTGACATCTTTGCTTTTTATCACTTTAAAGTGATCTTTTGCAGCAGAGTTGCCCAATGCAAAACATTGTTGGATTTCTTAACTACTACTTCTATGGGCATTGATTGTTAATCCAAGAAGTCTGAATTCCTTGAAAACTTCAAATTCTTCACCATTTATCTTGATGTTGTTTTGTTTTCTTTATGTTGAGGTGTGATCCATACTGAAGGCTGTAGTCTTTGATATTCATTAGCAAGTGCTTCAAGTCATTTTCACTTTTGGCAAGCAAGGTTGTGTCAACTGTATGTCTCAGATTGTTAATGAAGTATATAGGTTGAATACGTAAGGCTAAGGAGCTCTGGTAGCATAGTGCTTAAGACACTTGACTGCTAACCAGAAGGCTGATGGTTCAAACCCACCAGCCACTCCTCAGAAGGAAGATGGGGCAATCTACTTCCATAGTGATACTGCCTCGGAAACCCAAGGAGGGGTCGCTATGAGTCGGGTTTGACTCGACGGCACATAACCACAATAACAACAACACGTAAGGCTAAGGTCTTCCTTAGCAGTTTCCTTAATGCAGTTTGCTCTTGTTCTGTTTGAGTGACTGCTCTTTATGTGGGGACACAGATTAGTTCATATCTCAAGATTGCTCACTGCAAACCTAACCCTGAGAAATGGGCTGGATAAAGGGAAGCCAGGGCTGTGTATTCTTGGTACATCCTGAATAATACATTTTAGTAATAAGCATTGTCTCTCCTAAAACTAGGTAAAAAAGTGGAAGCAAGTGATTTATGAAGCTGTTTTGAAGTAATATAAGCTAACACAACTTGTAGACTGAGACAGAATAGGAAGAAGGAAGAGGCCATCCACTTCTCAAAGAATTGGCCAGGGAAAACCTTATGAATAGCAGAGAAACACTGTCTGATACATTACTGCACAACTTTATGAGTAGCCAGGAAACATTGTCCGATACAGCACAGAAGGATGAGCCCCTTAGGTCGGAAAGCTCTCAAAATACGATGGGGAAAGAGTTGCATCATTAGAGTAGAAAAAGTCTTACTTATACGGATAAAGTAAAGCTTTCGAGACCTCCATTTGCTGATGTGGCATGACTCAAATTGAGGAGAAACAGCTGCAAACATCCATCAATAATGAGAACATGGAATATATAAAGTATGAATCTAGGGAAATCGGGAGTTGTCAAAAATGAAATGGAACGAATAAAGATTGATATCCTATGCATTGGTGAGCTGAGATAGACCAGTTTTGGCAATTTTGAATCAGACAACTATATGATCTACTATGCCGGGAATGATAATTTGAAGAGGAATGGCATCATCACAAAGGACGTTTCAAGATCTGTCCTAAAATACAGTGCTGTCAGTGATAGGATAATATCCATATACCTATAAGGAAGACCAGTTACTATGACTATTATTGAATTTATGCACCAACCACCAAAGCTAAAGGAAATTGAAGATTTTTATCA
>NW_006921913.1:2645821-2657290 GCF_000298275.1 Orycteropus afer afer
AAAGATAAGAAAGGAAGAAAAGACCAAAATGGATGTCAGAAGAGACTCTGAAACTTGCCCTTGAGTGGAGAGTAGCTAAAGCAAATGGAAGAAATGACAAGATAGAAGGGCTGAAAGGAAGATTTCAAAGAGCAGCTCGAGCAGACAAAGCCAATTACTATAATGAAATATGCAAAAACCTAGAGTTAGAAAACCAAAAGGGAAGAACACGCCCAGCATTTCTCAAGTTGAAAGAACTGAGGAAAAAATTTAAGCCTCGAGTTGCAATATTGAAATATACTATGGGCAAAATATTGAATGATGCAGGAAGCATCGAAAGAAAATGGAAGGAATACACAAAGTTAATGTACCAAAAAGAACTGGTAGATCTTCACCCCTATCAGGAGGTAGCATATGTTCAAGAACCAATGGTATTGAAGGAAGAAGTCGAGGATGCGCTGAAGGAATTGGCAAAGAACAGGGCTCCAGAAATCGATGGAATTTCCATTGATGATATGTTTTAACAAATGGATGCCCACTGGAGGCCTCACTTGGTTATGCCAAGAGATTTGGAAGACAGCTACCTGGCCAACTGACTGGAAGAGATTCATATTTGTACCCATTCCAAAGAAGGGTGATCCCACAGAATGTGGAAGTTACCAAACAAAATAATTAATATCTCATGCAAGTAAAATCTTACTGGAGATAATTAAAAAAATGGTTGCAGCAGTGTAGTGGCAGAGAACTTTCAGAGGTGCAGGCTGGATTCAGAAGAGGACATGGTATGAGGGATATCATTGCTGATGTCAGAAGAATCTTGGCTCAAATCAAAGAATACCAGAAAGATGTTTACTTGTGTTTTATTGACTATGCAGAAGCATTTGATTTTGTGGATCATAGCAAATTGTGGGTAACACTGAGAAGAATGGGAATTGCAGAACACTTAATTGTACTCATGAAGAACCTGTACATAGATCAGGAGGCTGTTGTTTAAACAGAACAAGGAGACACTGCATGGTTTAAAATAAAAAAGGGAGTGCATCAGGGTTGTATCCTTTCACCATACTTATTCAATCTGTATGCTGAGTGCATAATCTGGACTATATGAAGAAGACCATGGCATCAGAATTGGAGGAAGAATCATCAACAACCTGCGATACACTGATGACACAACTTTGCTTGCTGAAAGTGAGGATGACTTGAAGCAGTTACTGATGAAGATTGAAGAATACAGTCTGAGTATGGATTACATCTCAATATAAAGAAAACAAAAATCCTCGCAACTGCTAATAAGCAGCATCACGATAAATGGAGAAAAGATTGAAGTTGTTCGAGACTTCACATTGCTTGGTCTACAATTGGTGCCAATGGAAGCAGCAGTTAGAACATTAGATGATGTGTAGCACTGGGAAAATAGGCTGCAAGGAACTTCCTTTAAGTGCTGAGGAGCAAGGATGTCTTCTTGAGGACTAAGGTGCACCTTACGCAAGCCATGATATTTTCCATCACCTCATATGCGTGGAGGGCTGGACAATGAATAAGGAAGACCGAAGAAGAATTGATGCTTTTGAGTTGTGGTGCTGGCAGAATGCTCAAAGCACCATGGACTGCTAAAAGAACTAACAAATCTGTCCCAGAGGAAGTACAGCCAGAATGCTCATTAGAAGCGAGAATGGCCAGACTTTGTATTACCTACTTTGGTCATGTTATCAGAAGGGACCATTCGCTGAAGAAGGATGTCATGCTGGGTAAGGTGGAGGGTGGATGAAAGAGGGGAAGGCATTCAACAAGATGGATTGACATGGCAGCTGCCATGATGGGCTCAAGTATAGCAAGGATCGCAGAGCTGATGCGGTACTGGGTGGTGTTTTGTTGTACTGTGCATAGGGTCGCTATGAGTCGGAGATGACTTGTCTCCACCAAACAACAGCAACAACAAGCCAACTCTGGCTTGTATATGTATAGACGAAATAAACATAAGGAGAACATGTATAGAAGAAATAAACATAAGGAGAAGTAAATCTGTTAAGGTGTATGGTTCTCTGGATCTCCTATTGGGCTCTACTAAATCTCACACAGTCATTTCCTAGAGACTTTTTCTACAAGGAAATGTGCATTTTTGTATTTCATCTGATCATCTAATTTCTTCTAGACATCAGAGTTTAAAACATACAAAACAGTAGCAGTTGGGTCAATTATGACTGATGGTGACGCTATGTGTGTCAAAGTATAACTATGTTCTCTAGTGTTTTCAGTGGCTGACTTTCTGGAAGTGGATCACCAGGACTTTGTTCTGATGTGCTTCTGGGTGGACTAGAGCATCCAGCCTTTCCATTAACAGTTGAGTGTGCTGTTTGTTTGTACCTAGTTTAAAATGGACAATTTCCTATTAAAGAAAATTTCCTATTAATTAAAATAAATAATTATATATCCACAGCCTTGGTCTAGTAGAATACACTCAGTTCTAGTTCATGTCGGTAATTATAAAATCTTTTATTTAATTTTATAAAAATTAAATAGAAAATCAATAAATCTAGAAAGTTAGCTGTTGAACTTTCATAGTTCAGATTCTCTATACTTCTTAATTCCATGGCTATTTAATCTTTCAAAACTTAGATTTTCTTACTACAAACACTGTTGTTGTTGTTGTTGTTTGCCATCAAGTCGGCCCTGACTCATAGCGACCCCTCCTTGGGTTTCCGAGGCAGTATCACTACAGAAGTAGGATTGCCCAACCACTAGCTTCTTTGTTTTTGTTGCAATGTTGTCACTATGAAACTCCCAGAAGACTTTGGCACAAAGTAAAAGGAGGTGTTTGTGAGACAGAAAAACTATTACAGAGACAATTTGAGCTACATGTAAACCCAAGGAGTACAGAAATTGATGGAGCTAAAAAACTGGATTTTCTTGGTATTATTTATACTATCATATATCCATTTCTGTTGCTTAATCTAAAACTGAGCTTGGTTTACTGAGCTGAAATTGAGGAATGACTGTTTGTTTTTTATTCTATCCAAGACACTATAATGTGGACATATGAGCTTAAGAAAAATGGTAAAAAAAAATCAAAATTCCTCCCTAACATTCTCTATGTTTATATATGTATGAACACAGCAACTTTAACTGAATGGTGTAAGAATTAAGATGAAAATATTTGACAATTTGCACATAAGAATTATGACAGAGCAAGAGTTATTTCAAACTAAAAAAATTTTTATGGATTATTGTTTTTAGTGTTAGTTGAATGGAAGTGGTGGAACTGAGGGAAACAATTAAAATATGTTTTGAATTTTGAAATGCTAAGTATGTAGTTCACTTCTGATGATCTGTTTTCTAAATTTTAATGACTAACAGAATACTGTATTTTTTAGAACTCGTAAATGGTGTTTAAATATCCTTTTCCAAAATAAATAAATAAATACAACAAAAACAAAATTTGATATAGAGTGGGGTTTTCTGGATACTAATTATATATTCACAACGTTGGTCTAGTATAAAACACTCAGTTCTAGTTCATATCGGTAATTATAAAATCTTTTATTCAATTTTATAATTTTAACAAGTGTTTATTGGATATCTGCAACAGGGAAGGCATCTCTTTCTCTGCTTGGAGTTTGCAAACAAGGGAGAGACCACATCTATATATAGTAAAAGACTAAGACAAACCATACTAATTAATTCTGAAAATAAAGAGCTATAGGAATTCAGAAATACAGGAAATCAATCACTGTGATCAACTTTATTAATAGGCCAAAGAAGAAATGATTATTTTCATGAGCGTAAAAATACTCTAAAGTCCTTTCTAAATTTCAATATTGTTTTGAGGAAAGACTTCTTAAACCTCAAAATCGCCAATTTACAGCACACTTTAATTCATTTGATATTAAAATTAAAGTCTTCTCTTTCATGAACTCACACTAATAACACAATCAACATTTCTTTCCTCATTCTTTTCTTTCCTCTCTCCCACTCTTACCCATCTTCTCTTCTGCGTTCTATTTTCCTATGAGGGAAGGTCCAGATTCTTTAATTATCTCAGTAATGCCACCTTTCTTCTCTCCATCCTGAATATAGAATTTTGGACCAGGTAGATCACTGGTAAATATTTACTATTTAAAATAGAAGTTAGCACTTTCTTTGGAACCAGTTTATTTAACTGAAGATGATTCTCAATAATCAGCTGACAGAATCGAGAAGATATTTCAGTGCCTACTGTCAATAAAGGAGCTCTGGTAGCATAGTGCCTAAGGCACTTGACTGCTAACCAGAAGGCTGGCAGTTCAAACCCACCAGCCACTCCTCGGAAGGAAGATGGGGCAATCTACTTCCGTAGTGATACTTCCTCAGAAACCCAAGGAGGGGTCGCTATGAGTCGGGTCCAACTCGATGGCACATAACAACAACAACAACAACAACAATGTCAATAAAGAGTTATCATCTAGAATGTCACTTTTCCACATAACATGACAAATACAGGAATCCAAAGGTGGGCAAATAGGTAAGTTACAAAAGAGGAAACCCAAAAGGCCAACAAGCATATGAAGTAATCAGATAAATGAAAATGAGCTGTCACTTTTTAGGAGTTGTGCAACTTTTTCTTAACAGGACAGATAGTAAATATTTTAGGCTTGGTGGACTATATGATTTCTGTTGCAGTTACTCAACTCTGCCATTGTAACATGAAAGCAATCATCAATAATACATATGGGCATGACTGTATTCCAATAGAACTTTATTTACAAAAACAAATGGCTGGCCTAGAGGCCATAATTTGCAAACCCTTTTCACTGCAAACAATTAGAAAAATGGACAATGCTAAGTTTTTCAGGGATACAGGGCTACTGAAAACCTTATGGAATGCTGTTAGGTGTACAGATTGCTATAGCCACCAGGTACTACCTTGTCATATTAAGTACAACATCACATTAAATACCCTACAACCAAGTCTTGTGCTTCTGAACACATATTCCATAGACTTTTTTTTACAGATGCATAAGAGACATGTCTAAGGCTGTTCCTTGCAGCATTGTTAACGGTGATGAGAACTGGAGGCACTGAGAATCAGCACAGTGGGAAGAGGATAGCTAAACTGGTGGATGATCTTTATAGAGAATCAAACAGTAACTCTGCATAATGGCCTCAGTGGATACACAGCTGTAAGTGTAATACGTAAAAAACAGTTCTGGTGGAAAGGTAAAAACTGAAGGAAATCTAAAGCAAAGCATCATTTATGTAAAATGAAATCTGGACAGAACAAAAATATAGTCTTTCAAGATTGCATACAAAAGTATACATCTAAAAATATTGGAGTGGCTTCTATGGAGAAGAAGAATAGGCTATCGGGATCAAAGGAAATAAATAAACAACAGAAAAGAGATATGCATTGGACTTATGATGATAGGATGCTATGAACTCAGGAAAATGGTATGCTCAGTACTCTATGATGGTGAGAAAAGGGATGGGAAATGGGTGAAGAGGTATGCTTTCTAAGAAAGCAGGATGAGCCACTGAAAAGACCACATTAGGCCTAACATAAATAGCCTAGTACCCTTAGCAGCTTGTTCCACACCAAAGGGCAAGGCCAGCATTTCTTTTTCAGAATCTTCTCTGTCTGAACTGATGTCACAGGAAACCTTCCCTGGCTCTGTATCTGGTTCATTGGCCAAAACCTCATTCTTACCAAATAGTTCCTTTGGTTCACCTAGGTTCAAAAGGCTTTCTTTGTAGCTCTCTGCCTGAGGCACCTATAGGTGTGACATTTCTATTCTTACTTTCATCTATAATACTGTGTTTAGTTCTCTGTTACTCAGCTCCACAGCAGGTCAACCTCAGCCCTCAACCGTCAGTCATGATGCCTAGAGCTACACATAAGAAGGTAGGTTGTAGACTCAGAGTTTTATTAACAAATACAAAATTCCCTTGTATTAATGGAAAATGTAATTATATGCCCAAGGTTTCCCCTCCATGCCAATGCACAAGACAGATCACATAACTAAAATAAATGAATGAGGAAATAAGAGATGCAAGATAAAAGATCTATAGACATTTGACTTTTAAATTTAAGTCTCTATTATATCCAAACTTCAATAAGTAGAAAGTTGCATTTGTATGTTTATGTGTATGTAAAAATTTGTGTCATTTTGGAGGATAGATAATGTCATCCTTGCCAGTCCACATACCTTTTATCTGATGTTTTCAAGCCATTAAATAATAATAATAATTAAATTAAATACAGAACTGGGAAAAATGACTACTTCCTAATCTTTTTAGAGGCAGTTAACAGTAGGAACCACAATAGTATTTCTGAAATGCTTTAAGTATTATCCTATTTTGAAGCAGATAAGATTCAGGGATTTTCTTCTGCCTGCTTGCATAATTGTATACCCTGCAGCAAGGCAGCCCTATGTTTGATGGCACAAATGTGCAGAGAGATCAACTTAACTGTGTGTTACTTTCTTCAGTGTAGGATCTTCATTTTTATAAATGAGCTTATCACAATATTTCCTTACGTAATAGTTTTGCTTGTTCTTACTAATCTGATTTTGTTAAAAAAGCAAGTAATTTTATGGCAATTTTCTATATAGATAAGAATAAGGTAGCCATTATTTCTCAATGCATCCCAAACAATACACTTTTCAGGTACTTACAAATCATTCTTCATCTTAAAGAGCATTTATTCTCAAGTTCATGCATTCTTGGAATGACTCACTGAAGTACCTTCAGCTTACATTCAAATTTCCTGTTGGTTATAATAGTATAAATTGCCCGTTCAATAAAAAAGTGAGGACCATAAAGAGATGACTTATTTTCATGATCTAACAGAGATGGTTTAGTCATAGCTTTTCTAATTCTGTCCAACCACTAGAACCATTAGCCATATTTCAATCTCCCAGGTCCCAGCCTTAAACTATTCCTTTTGCCTCTAATGTCTGCCAGCATCACCAGGCATCTGGACACAGATGATAATAAGATAGCATAGCCAGAACTTACGTAGAGTTGGGGGTTGCATGAATGTACATTTCGCAATGTTATTCTTACCTTAGTACTATGACCTGCTGAGTTTAGCTCAGCAAAAGTTTCCTTTTTTAGTAAGAATCTATTATCAGTGTCAAACCTATGAGTTTTTCTCTCTCACTTGTGTGTGTGTGTGTGTGTGTGTGTGTGTGTGTGTTTGTGAGTCTGCTTTGTAGGTATTTCTCCTCTCCATTACTACTTGATTTTTCTCAGCCTCTTGATTATGCCAGTAATTATTGACTTTCTGGTGAATGTGAGTAAAAGTTTCATTTTTCTGGATGGAATAACTGGGTACCAATTCTTTTTATTTTCTGTTACAAAAGTAACCATTTTTCTTCTTCGTGACAAAAGTGATCTGGCTGCCGGCGATTGTCATCTTACTCCAGCTGTGCGGAATGGATGGGAGGGTGGCAAAGCCTGGTCATGTTAGGAGAACAGTTCTGGCTCTGCTATCAATTCACTTTCAAAAGGTTTTTAAAAATTAATTTACAATTTTGATCAGAAGAAAATGTACTTGACACCTGGGTTCTAGGAGAATATGCTTTATAAAGGAAGTAAACATATAGCTTGAGTAAGTAATATAAACCAGCTTGACTCTAGTAAATCAAGCAAAAATACTGACTATTGGATTTATGGTATCTTAGGAGGATTTTTTTTAAAAAAGAGGATTTTCCCCATTCCAATCTTTCAAAAACATAATCCTCCAGATTTAAAGGGATTCACTGCTATTTCAAAGGGGGTCTGAACTATTAAAGGTCTCTTGGGCAGTCAGAATGCTGAAGACTCTCAGTGGGTATGTGAATCAGCAAGATGATTTTTTTTTTTCCTTTTTGTTTCACTGCAGTAGGTAAAAATGCCTTGCTTAAATGAACCCAAGGGGAGCAGGAGACTGGGGATGAACCCTACTTTAGTCAAAAAGCTAGTTAAGACAAGAGCTGTTAGCTTTTTCTTTACCATGTAAAGCAAGAACCAAGGTAACCAAGGTGTTAGGTTAGTACCCTTAATTTCCCTTAGGGCACTTAAATGTTTTATGACTCATTAAATATACCAGAGAATTTTGCTACTGCAAGCAATGCAGCCAAACCACAGTTTGGGTAGGTTTTAATGGGGCAGCCCTTCAGTGTCAATTTTCCAACCTTATGTCATGAAACACATGCTATAACTCAGATGCACAGAAATAAATATAGTCCTTTGTTTTTTCTATAAACAATCTGATATTAAAGGTAATCAGATAAGTCAAGCAATCCATTTGGATAACATCCAATCTTTCTCAGATGGTAATGCTCAGTCTGCCATAGAGTTTTTGTTTGGATATATGAGGGGAGGGATATAGGCTATACCATCTCTCGATGCTGCAAGAGAATTAGAGTTTATAGGAAAATATCTTGGCTCCTGTGGTCTCTGAGGCAGTGCCTCTGAGTTCCTAGGTTCTGTTTTCCTTTAGGCATTTGCAGATGAAATCTGTGGCTGATGTAACCACCGAGTTGGTTTTGTTCAAATTGGCATCTGCTGGCTGCAGTCTCTGAATGTTTGAAATGTCTTGTCGCCCACTGGCTCTCCCTTCCCTTGTCTATCTCCAGCTTCTGCAGCAGGCCATTTTGCTGGGCTGCTCTTTTTCAACTCTGAATTTAAAAAATAGAGAAAGGGCAGCACAAAAAGATGATCCTGAGTGTTTGCAGCTGTTTTACCACGTGGCCTCATTGGTTTGCTAGGACATATCTGTGTTCTGGGAGCTCTGGTGGCGTAGTGCCTCAGTCACTTGACTGCTAACCAGAAGGCTGGTGGTTCACACACACCAGCCACTCCTCAGAAGGCAGATTTAGGCGATATAGTGATACTGCCTCTGAAAGCCAAAGAGGGGTCACTAGTCACTATGAGTCGGAGATGACTCAACGACACATAACAACAACATCTTTGTTCCAGGTTAGCAAGGGGTAGCTGTGCTGTCTGTTACTCTCACTTAGTTGTTGGGAGCTATGAATTTCACTTTGCTTTCCTCTCTGCTCTTCTTTCTTCTCTCAAAATGTCAGGGACAGAATTAGGGTTACCAACTGTTCCAGTTTGTCCAAGGCTGAGACATTTCCCTGGACATAGGACTGTCACTGTTAAAACGAGGAAAGCCTCAAACAATCCAGGATGAGTTGGCCATCCTCCTTCTCATCTCCAACCTATTAACTAATTCATGCCGTAAGCAGAAATTTTTTCTCCATACCTTGGGAAACTCTATGATGCTAAATCTTTAGACTTTGTTAATGATATTCAGATGAGGGAGCTAAAGTAATACAGCAAATCTTTTTTTTCAGGATTTGCTTCAAAATTCTATTTGTAAGTGTTTCAAGCTGGGTATCAGCATCTTTGCCCTCATGTTCTTTTTGTATGAAATTATAATCTCATTTTCCTAGAACTCAGCTCCCATCCCAGCAGAAGCAACTCTTGAGCCAACACTAATGAAGATCTAATATTTAAAAAAATTAAAAAGGTAAGCATAAGTACTTTTAAAACTACTGACAATATTATATGAAAAACTCTCCTTTAAGATTAGAATTATCTCATCCCATACAATCAAAGTAGTGGTTTTCAAATTTTAAATTCCTATAATAGCAAGATTTTAGTGGAGCTATTTACAGAGTTTGATTCAGCTTTTATTAAAAAATATATGCATATGTATAAAAACATGTCTATTTATATACATATATATATATATATCTTTTATTTATATGTATGTATTTATATGAATAAAAGCATGCATGTGAATAAATATGAATTTGTATGAATAAATTTATATGAATCAAAGCAGAAGAATGAATAAATTTGTTTTGTAAGAAGTATAGCCAGAATACTCCTTAGAAGCGAGACTCGTACTCTGGTCATGTTGTCAGATGGGACCAGTCACTGGAGAAGGATATCATTCTTGGTAAAGCAGAGGATCAGTGAAAAAGGGGAAGACCCTCAGTGAGATGGACTGACACAGTGGCTGCAATGACGGACTCAAGCATAACAAAGATTGTGGAGATGATGCAGGACTGAGCACTGTTTCATTCTGTTTTGCATAGGGTTACTCTGAGTTGGAGCCAATTTGACGTCACCTAATAACAAAAACACTAGCCACTCCTCGGAAGGAAGGTTGGGCAATCTACCACCTTGGAAATTTAAAGAGAGGTCACTATGAGTCTGATCCGACTTGATGGCAGTAAGTTTGATTTTTTTTTTTTTTTTAATTGTGATTTGGGTGAAAATTTACAGAGCATATTCACTTTCCATACAGAAGTTCACATACACTTTGTCTCATGACATTGACCACAATTTACCACAATGCAACAGGTCCCCTCTCACTTCTCCCCATAGTTACCTCTTCCCTGTGTCCATCCCTCCATGCACTCCTGCCCCCTGAGCTGTCTCCCTGTGCATAAGCAGCCCTTCTTTCTCCCATGATTGATCTCTCCAAGGAGTGTATCTACTTCAGGTAAATGTTCAACTCATATGCCTGTCTTTTGTTTGACTGGAAGCCACAGGTATGGGTTCAATTCCTGACCTGAAGGGAAGCTAGGGTCCATAGTCTCAGTGGTTCCACCAGGCTTTATTGGACCAGCAAACCTGGTCCCCACCCCTTTTTTTTTCTCCAAATGATTTTGTTCTCCCTCTCCATCCAGGATGTCCTACATATATCCCCTTCCAAGTGATTGACTATGGTAGCTGGGCACCATCTAGTTCTTCTGGTCTCATAGTTATATAGGCTGCAGATCGGATGGTGTACCAGTCACTAGGACTAATTGTTTCCATGAATTTTTGGTTTTCTTCATTCTTCTTTGCTCTGGATGAGGAGAGACCCATAGATGCATCTAGATGGCAGCTTGATAGCTTTTAGGATTCCAGTTGCTACTTGCCAAAGTAGGAGGTGGAACAATGTTTTGTATAGTATGTTATGCCAATCAAGTTTGATGTCCCCTGCGACTATGGTCCTGAGCCCACAGGTTCAACTATTCAGTCCCTCTGGGTAGCTGGCTGTGACCAAGCAGTGACTACAACCTTGCCCCTTGTCAGCTCTACTATACACCTGGAAATTCAGATCATTCACATAAACTTATAGGACCATTGTCTGCCAACCCTATACATGTTCTTGGGTACACTACCCACTTCATAGATTTACCTACTAGTTTAGCCTATCCACCCATCTATCCGCCTGTATACCCATGTTTGCCTTCACTGACAATGCAGTACTCTATGTGCAAAAGGGTTCATCTTTGTTGTCTGCACCTCCCATATACCTCTCTATGTCTTTCTCTTCCTCCATGCCATCATATTGATCACTTGCATTTGGTACATTGCCCTTTTCTTCACCCAAATCAATACTTATCTCTATCTATCTAACAGTGTTCCCTCCCCTCTACTCCTACCCCTGGTAACCAACAAAGAAAATTTCCTTCTATAGATAAACCTTTCCTTAACTTTTACAATAACAGACTAATACAATATTTG
>NW_006921913.1:2662970-2677972 GCF_000298275.1 Orycteropus afer afer
GAAGGAGAATAATGAAGAAAAAAAATGGGAAAAATGCAAAAAGGAAAGCAAAGAATGGGGTTAACCATGAGAAAAAAAGAAAAAAAAAAAAATTGCAACCAGGAACATGGAAAAGAAAAAAAAAAAAAGCTGAAAACTAGGACCTGGGAGGGGAAGAATAAAGAATAAAAGTAAAAAGGACAAAAGCAATAATAATAGTAGTTTTAAAACAGGCAACAACTAAAAACCAGAAAAAAAAATAAATAGAATAAAATAACTAAATAAAAAGAAAAAATAAAAAAAAATTGGGGGAGGTCAGGGCAGGGCATCTAGGCTCCACCCAAGCACACAGACTAGGATGGAGTTCCTTTGGGCCCAGACGGTGGATGAGATTTGGGGATGGTCACACCTCTGTTCACCAAGCGAGTGTGGGGTGTCAGAGTAACAAGGGGAATATCACACCTTTTCAGTCGTCCAGGTCCGGAATGTCCTTGGGGTTACTGGTAAGCAGAATCTGTTCTTAAGCCCCTGAATCTGGGAGAGCACTGTTGCTTTAAATATCCAGAATTGCCAAGCCACTTGTAAACATTCAAAATGGCTGTGCCCTCCGGACAGGCAAAAGTACACAGCTCAGCCCGTCTTCATCTTCGCTGCTGCTTCTCCTTTTATTTCGCAGCCACCAGAGCAGTCCTCCATGTAGTCCCTAGCTAGTAGGGCTGATTTTTAGGTTAATTCTTAGGTCCTACCACCACTCAGCAATCTCCAAGCTGTCTTTGCCCTCAGGATCACTCAGGATCGCTACCAGACTGCAGCCCCTTATGTCTCCTTTTTTGGTGTATTCATGCAAATTCTTCTGCTGATTGGAGTTTAGTCCACTTCTATATCCTTCCCTTCAAGGCTCAGGGGTCCAGGATTATCTTCTGTGTCTGTGTTAATTGGTTCCCCTTTTCTTTGTTGAAGAGGGTCTGTGCAGTCTTTCTGCCTATTCCGCCATCTTACCAGAACTCCTGATTTTTTTGTTTTGAATAATAAAAACAACACAATCTATTAAGAGTCTACACATTCTCCAAAAGTGATATATTTCTTACAATACTAGTAAATTATACAAAATGTCTTATCAGAATATTTGTTCAGTGAATTTCTTGATTGGCCTTAGTCTTGGTTCTCTAAAGGAGCTACACCAGAGATAGAAAGAGAGAGAAATAGAAGGTTTGATTGATTTCCTTCAAAGAAATAGCTCACACAGTTGTGGGGGCTGTGAAATCCCAAAATCATTGGTCAGGTGACAGGATGGAAACCACTGCTGGCTTACATTCTGGGAACTGGAAGTTAGGCAATGAGAAGAGTACATGGTCAAGACCAAGAGTGAGAAAGCAAGCTTTGCCAGAACATCAATTTATATACTGGAAACAGGCCTCCCCCAGAAGAAACTCCTCTTTTGACTGATTGGCTGATCACATCAGATAAGGCAATTCATTATATTACATTATAGAAGAGCAATCAGTCCAGTATTTGCCAAACCACTGAGAAACATAGGCTAGCTAAGTAACACATAACATTAGCCATCACAATTGGTGTTTTATACATGTTAACTTCTGTTGCCACAACTTGGGACAAATCTTCTATCATGCCCATAACTTTATATATTAAATTACTGCATGTAAACTGAGACTACATCTTTCTGGTTTATTCTTTATCCCCAGAACCTAGTGTGGTTTTGGTTCATGAATAATATTCTACAGATATTTTTTGAATGAATGACTAAATTCTGATGTTGGAGTCTTTGTAACTGCTTACCTGTCAGAAATGAGAATTTTCTCTGCATTATGGATACAAAACAAAAAACTGAAGTAAATGGGAATGAGGCCAGTATTAATGATCGCTGATCTATCCTCACTATATAAAATCATTTCTATCATTTAGCAAGTATTCAGAGAATTTTTGTTGAATTAGTGAAAGCTACCAATATCTTCTGATTGGAAATATGTTACCTTATGTGACAGAGGGGAATTAAGATAGCAGATGGAATGAAGTTTGTTAATCAGATGATTTTAAAATAGGGCGATTATCGTGGATTATACAGGAGGTGACCCCAATGTAATCATGAGTTCTTAAATGTGGAAGAGGGAAGGCAGAGGAGTCAGTGTCAGAGTGATATGATGTGAGCGAGAATTGATCAGCCATTTCTGTATTTAAAGATGGAAGGGGTCCATGAGCCAGGAATGAAGGTAATTTCCAGAAGATGGAAAAGGCAAGGAAACAGATTCTCCTTTAAATCCTCCAGAAAGGAACATAACTCTGCCAATACCTTGCTTTAGTCCAGGGAATCTTTTATTGCATTTATGACCTCCTGAGTTGTAAGATAATAAATTTGTGTTGTTTGAAACCATTAAGTTTGTGATAATATTGTTATAGTAGCAATAGAAACTCATGTATCACCAAAACAGTTTAATTGTTCTTGTTCTCTTTATAATAAGTAAGTAAAGTAGATCTTATAAAACAAATGAACATTAACAAGATGCCAATCTTACTGTTTTTTCATTTTGGTCTCATGTTAGATTTTGTTTAATAAAGGGGTTCAATTTCTTTATAAGGAGCTTTGGTAGCATAGTGCATAAGGCATTTGACTGCTAACCAGAAGGCTGGTAGTTCAAACCCACCAGATACTTCTCAGAAGGAAGGTTGGGCAGTCTACTTGCGTAGTGATACTGCCTTGGAAAACCAAGGAGGGGTCACTATGAGTTCTTTATAAGTTAAAAAGTGTGATTTTTTATCTAAAAATACTCATTAAAATTAGCCACTAACTACTTTGGTCTCATTTTATCCTACTTAGTCTTAGTAAGCAACTTGAGTATTTTAATAATAAATTTTATAAAATCATTTTATTATAATGAAAGTAGTTACAAAATAATGTTCATTGTGGAATATCTTGTCTAGCAAAGAGAAGAACTTCTGCAATTACAGAATCTCTCCCAGTCATATATAACGACTTTTAATAAATTTTGATATCTATCTAAATTTTTAACAATTCATTTCATTTTCTGTTGGTTCTTTTGAGAATATACACAGAACATACACCAATTCAACACTTTCTGTGTTGTCAGTTCAATGTCATTTATTGCATTCTTTAATCTGTATAACCCCTTTTTACTTACTCTCCTTTTGAGAATTGTTCCCCTCATTATAATAAATTCATTTCCCACTGAGTTTCCATCTAATCTTTTGAGTTTGTGTTGTCAAGTTGATCCCATGTACATAGATGTTTAAAAGAGCACAATGCTCAAGGCAGACATTGCTAGTTAAACTAAATTATTGTGTGGTCTTAAGAAGCTTTGGGGATATTTGGTTTAAAGTTTAAAGACTATCTCAGGACAAGAGTTCTATGGGTTCATAGGAAAATCTGGATTCCATGAGGAGTAAAAATTCTGTTCTACATTTTACTCCTTTTGATCAGGATTTTGCTATAGAATCTTTGAGCAAAATCATTGCAGTGATTGTAGCTGGACACTATTCAGTTTTTCTGGTCTCATGGCAAATGGAGGCAATTAGCCACACACTCCTTATCCTCTTACTATTCCTGACTGCATTTTCCTCTTTGTTCCAGGTGAATAGAGACCAATTGTTAGACATTGGATGGTTACTTGAAAGCTTTTAATAATCTGGGCTCTCTGGAGCATAGTACCTAAGGTACTTGACTGCTAACCAGAAGGCTGGCAGTTCAAACCCCAGCCACTCCTCAGAAAGAAGATGGGGCAATCTTTCCATAGTGATACTGCCTCAGAAACCCAAGGAGGGGTCGTTATGAGTCGGGGCCGACTTGACGGCACATAACAATAACAACAACAATGTGAAACACATATGTAAATATATATAGAGAGAGACTTCAAGGAAATGGCTTACATAATTATAAAGAAATGGCTCAGGGAATTGTTTGGGCTGACAAGTCCCTAATCCATGGTTCAGGTAGCAGGCTGACGACTTCTGCTGCTCAGATGGTTGCAAGGGCTGCAGGTCAGGCAGGTCAGGCAGTAGGCTGGAGGCCTTGATGGCTCATGAGGTTGCAGGAGCTGGCAAATTCAAAATCTGTTGATCAGGCAGCAGGGTAAAGACTTCTGCAGGCTTATATCCCAAGAATTGAAGGTCAAGGGGTGAGAGGAGTGTGGGCTTGAAAGAGAGAGAGGTTTGTCAGAACATCAATTTATATACCAGAAACAGGCCCCACTGCCAAGGAGACTCCCCTTTCCATTGATTGACTGCTCACATCATATCACAAAATGAAAGTGATTACCTGATGTCTGTCAAATCACTGAGAATGGTAGCATAGCCAAGTTAACAGATAATATTAACCATCACAGTTTACCCCTTATCAACTTGGAATCTATACACATCTCCTTAAACCATGCATGATCTCCAAAAAAGGCATTTAAAAAAGTCACATTTGTGCTTAACATGATACAGTTACCATGTATACAACTGAAAATGTATTAACTCCTTTTCCATCTTGTATTTTACAACAATTAATTGGATAAGAGAGAAAGAAGAAAACAAAGATATTTGTGTGTGTGTGTGTGTGTAAGTTTGTGTGTACCAATAGGGAACATCACGGTAAATGGAGAAAAGTTTGAAGTTGTCAGGGATTTCATTTTACTTGGGTGCACAATCAACACTCAAGGAAGCAGCAGTAAATAAATCAGATGACATATTTCACTAGGTAAATCTGCTACAAAAGACCTCTTTAAAGTGTTAAGCAAAGATGTCACTTTGAAGACTAAGATGTGCTTAACGCAAGCCATAGTATTTTCAATTGTCTCATATGCATGTGAAAGCTGGGCAGTGAATAAAGAAGATCAAAGAAGAGTTGATGCCTTTGTAATTATGGTATTGGTGAAGAATACTGAAAATACTATGTATTGCCAGACAGAGCATGAATCTGTCCTGGAAGAAGTGCAGCTAGAATGTTCCTTGGAAGTGAGAATACCCAGACTTCATCCTTCATCTCACCCATTTTTGTCATGTTGTCAGAAGGGACTATTCCCTGGAGAAAGATATCATGCTTGGTAAAGTAGAAGTTCAGTGAAAGGGGAAGGCCCTCAACAAGCACAATGGCTACAATCATGAGCTCAAGCATAGCAAGGATTGTGAGGCTGGTGCAGGAATGGGCAGTCCTTTGTTCTATTGTGCGTAACATTTTTATGAGTTGGAGCTGAGTCAATGGCACCTAACAACAACAGCAACAACAACTCTCTCTCTCTCTCTCTATATATATATGTATATATTATAAGTATTTCTTCCATGCATGTATATATACATGCATGGAAGAAATACTCATAATTCCAGTCCTTGTTTCTGCAACTGGTTGTGTGGTAGTAGCTGGGATTTAGAACTACTTTCTCCCCTTACCCATTCCATATTTTTTTGCCCTCAGCAAGCACTTCAGCAGATTGTGGTTCTTTTTTTGCCTGGTGGGGTAACCCAAACCTTTATTCCTGAAGAGTCTGGGCCATTAATATCCCTATCTGAATTGATTTGTTACAGTTTTCTGTTAATTTTAATCACATGGCATGGTAGTACTAAGAGACACCCTAAGGAATCTCCTGTATTCCAGTCATACTCTTTTCCATCTCCATTATGTATTAACAGTCCAATTTCTCCTTAGTAATCACCATCAGTCACATCAGCCAATACGGTAACTCCCTTTTTTGCCAGTTGATTCAGAGGCATGAGGAGTCTGAAGTTCCAGTTTAGTAGAATAAGTGTTGTGTCTCCTGGTTAAAGCATGCCTCTCTTTGGAACTAAGACCTTTAGACCAAAAGAGTGTAGTAGGGTCACAATGACAGGAAGCAAAAATTTTGCCACTCCAAGTTTCACTCCTTGATTCCTGAACACTTGGATCTTGGCTATGGGAGAAAGGGCCCCATATATTGGATACTGTTAAAGCACATACAGCTCCTGGAGAATAGCTCTCATCCTTACAAGGTATTTTCACCCAGCTGCTGCCATAACTAAGTCTTTAAAAGATTATTCCATCATTTTATATCTAGCTCTTCTAAAGTATGTCTATATGATTACATATATTGTTTTTTCGCAAAATTATTATACTACGTACATGATTTTGCCTGATATTTTGTGTTAACATTTCACAAATATTTCCATACTGTTAAAGATTTTTCTATGACCACATTTTAATACTTGCATAGTACTTCATTACATAGAAATAGCATAACCTTATTTTGGGATACATAGGATTTTTGTGAATTTTTTTTGGCTTCTACATGTTTCTTTTACAAAAGTTCAGATAAACAAAAGGAGACTATAACACTTAAAATCTAAAACCGTAAATAATTACTGTCATTTTCTCATTTTATATCCCCTAAAACAATGGATTTTTAGCTATGACACTGAAAGCAGAAGTAATAAAGGGTAAAATAGATAAATGGGATCTCATCAAAATTAAAAATTTATGTATATCAAAAGATCTCAACAATGGAATGAGGAGACAGTCTACAGCCTGGGGAATTTTTTTGGGGAAATATAAATCAGATAAGGTTTTAATATCCAGAATATATAAAGAACTACAACTTAATGAGGAAACAATAAACAATCCAATAAAAAAAATGGGCAAAGGACCTGAGTAGACATTTCACTGGAGGATGTACAAATGGCCGATAAACACATAAAGAGATGTGCAACATATTTAGCCATGGTTGCTGTTGTTGCCATTGAGTTGATTTCGATCAATGGCAGCTGGGTGGTGCAAATGTTTAAGGGTTTGAGTACAAAGCAAAATGTTAGCAGTTTGAACCCACTCAAAGGTGTCCTTAAGACAGGCTTAAGATCTGCTTATAAAATATCACAGACTTGAAAAACCAACTGCACACTTAGGGTCACCAGTAAGCATTAAAACCAAAGACCAAACCCACTGCCATCTAGTCAATTCCCATCTATACAGAGCACCCCTACAGGTAAGAGTAGAACTGTCCCATAGCATTTCAAAGGCTATAAATCTTTACAGAAACAGACTGCTTCATCCTTCTCGGGGAGTGGCTGTGGGTTCAACTTGCCAACATTTTTGTACAGAGCCAAGGAACTCCTTGTTGTTGTTGTTAGGTGCAATCAAGTTGGTTCCAAATCATAATGACCCTATGTACAACAGAACAAAACACTGCCTGGTCCTGCACCCTCTCATAATTGTTGCTATGCTAGAACCCATTAATGTAGCCACTGTGTCAATTCATGTCATCAAGAGATTTCCTCTTTTAAGCTTACCTACTATACCAAACATATCTTTTTCCAGAGACTGGTTCCTCCTGACAGCATGACCAAAGTACAGGAGACGAACTCTCGCTATCCTTGCTTCTAAGGAGTATTCCAGTTGTACTTCTTCCAACACAGATTTTTCAGTTTTTCTGGAAGTCCATGGAATATTCATTATTCTTTGCCAACACCACAATTCAAATATATCAGTTCTTCTGTGGACTTTCTTATTCATTGTCCAGCTTTCACATGCATATATTGTTGTTGTTGTTAGGTGTCCTTGAGTCGGCTCCAACTCACAGTTACACTATGTACTACAGAACAAAAAACTGCCTGGTCATGTGCCATCCTCACAATCCATGTTATAATTGAGCCCATTGTTGCAGCGACTGTGTCAATCCATCTTATTGAGGATCTTCCCCTTTTTCACTGACCCTACACTTTACCAAACATGATATCCTTCTCCAGAGAATGGTCCCTTCTGACCACATGACAAAAGTAGGTGAGATGAAGTGTGGCCATTCTTACTTCCAAGGAGCATTCTGGTTGCACTTCCTCCATTACATATTTGTTTGCTGTTCTGGCAGTCCATGGTATTTTTGATATTCTTCACTAACACCATAATTCAAAGGCATCAACTCTTTGGTCTGCCTTGTTCATTGTCCATCTTTCACATGCATATGAGGTAATTGAATGCATCATGGCTTGGGTTAGGTGTACTGTAGTCCTCAAAGTGACATCTTTGCTCTTCAACACTTTAAAGAGGTGTTTTGCAGCAGATTTGCCCAGTGTAATATCACGTCTGATTTCTTGACTGGTGCTTCCATGAGTATTCATTGTGGATCCAAGTAAAACGAAATTCTTTGACAATTGCAGTCTGTTCTCCATTTATTGTGATGTTGCTTATTGGTCCAGATGTGAGAATTTTTGTTTTCTTTATGTGAGGTGCAATCCATACTGAAAACTGTAGTCTTTGATCTTCATCAGTAAGGGCTTCAAGTCTTCTTCACTTTCAGTAAACAAGATTGTGTCATTTGCATAGCTCAGTTTGTTAATGAGTCTTCTTCCAATCCTGATGCCTCTTTCTTCCTCATATAGTTGGGTTATTTGCTCAGCATACAGATTGAATAAATATGGTGAAAAGATACAATCCTGATGCACACCTTTCCTGATATGAAACCATGTACTGTCCCTTATTCTGTTCATATGATAGACTCTTCATCTATGTGCAGGTTCCTCATTAGCATAATTAAATGTTCTGGAATTCCCATTTTTTGTAATGTTATCCATAATTTGTTATGATCCACACAGTCAAATGCTTTTTGTATAGTCAATAAAACACAAGTAAACATCTGTCTGATATTCTTTGCTTTAATCCAAGATCCATTTTGTATCAGCAATGATATCCCTTGTTCCACATCCTCTTCTGAATGCAGGTTGCATTTCTGGCAGTTCCCTGTCAATATACTGCTGCAATCATTTTTGAATTCTCTTCAGCAGAGTTTTACTTGTGTGTGATATTAATGACATTGTTTGGTTATTTCCACATTCTGTTGGATTACCTTTCTTTGGAATAGGCACAAATATCAATCTCTTCCAGTCAGTTGGTCAGGTAGCTGTCTCTCATATTACATGGTATAGATGTGTAAGTGCCTCCAGCATTGCATATGTTTGTTGAAACATCTCAATGGGTATTCTGTCAATTCCTGGAGTCTTATTTTATTTTATTTTTTGCCAATTCCTTCAGTGCATTTTTGACTTCTTCCTTAAGGATAATTGGCTCTTGATCATATGCCACCCCCTAAAATTAGAAACATTGACCAATTCTATTTGGTATAGTGACTCAGTGTATTCCATGTATCTTTTTTGATTCTTCCTGAATCATTCAATATTTTTCCCATGGAATCCTTCAATATTGCAACTCAAGACTTGAATTTTTTTCTTCAGCTCTTTCAACTTGAGTAATGCTTAGTGCATTCTTCCCTTCCAGTTTTCTAACCCCAGGTCTTTGCACATTTCATTATAATACTTGCCTTTGTCTTCTCAAGCTGCTCTTTTAAATCTTCTCTTCAGCTCTTTTATCTTGTCTTTTCTTCCATTCACTGTAGCTACTCTCCATTCAAAAGCAAGTTTCAGGGTTTCTTCTGACATTCATTTTGATTTTTTTCTTCCTTTCTTGTCTTTTTAATGACATTTTGCTTTCTCATGTATGATGTTCTTGATGTCATCCCACAATTCCTCTGGTTTTCAGTTATTGATGTTCAATGTGTCAAATCTATTCTTCAGATGGTCTCTAAATTCAAGTGGGATGTACTCAAGGTCATATTTTTGGCTCTCATGTACTTGTTTTAAGTTTATTCATCTTCAACTTGAATTTTCATATGAACAATTGGTGATATGTTGTTACACAGTCAGCTCCTGACTTCGTTTTGGCTGAAGATATTGAGCTTCTCTATTGCCTCTTTCCACAGATAGAGTCAATATGATTCTTGTGTTTCCATTTGGTAAAGTTCACATGTATAGCTGCCATTTATTTTGTTGAAAAAAAAAAAAAAAGTATTTGCAATGAATAAGTCATTGGTCTTGCAAAATTCTATCATGTGACCTCTGGCATAATTTCTATCATGAAGGCTATATTTTCCAACTACAGAGATTCCTCTTTGTTTCCAACTTTTGCATTACAATCATCTATAAAAATTAATACATCTCAATTGCATGTTTGGTCAATTTCAGACCGCAGCAGTTGGTAAAAATTTCTATTTCTTCATCTTTGGTTTTAGTGATTGGTGCGTAAATTTGAATAATAGTAGTATTAACTGGTCTTACTTTAGGTGTATGGATATTATCCTATCACTGACAGCATTGTGCTTGAAGATAGATCTTGAAACATTCTTTTTGATGATGAATGTGACTCCATTTCTCTTCAGTTTGTCATTCCTGGCATAGTAGATCATATGACCATGATTCAAAATGGCCTAAACCAATCCATCTCAGCTCACTAATGCCTAAGATTTCTTTATGCATTCCATTTCATTTGTGATAACTTCCAATTTTCCTAGATTTATATTTCATACATTCCATGTTCTAGTTATTAATGGATGTTTGCAGCTGTTTCTTCCCATTTTGAGCTGTACCCCATCAGCAAATGGAGATCTCAAAAGCTTTACTCCATCCACATCATTAAGATAAACTCTAGTTTGAGGAGGCAGCTATTCCCTAGTCATATTTTGAGTGCCTTCTGACCTGAAGGACCCTCTTCTGGTACTATATCAGACAATGTTTCAGGGCTATTCATAAAGTTTTCCAGTAATGTATGAGACAGTGTTTTACTGCTATTCGTAAGATTTTCACTGACCAAGTTTTTCAGAAGTGGATGGCCCCATCCTTCTTGTCAATCTATCTTAGTCTGGAAGCTTCCCTGAAACATGTCCACCCTGTGTGACCCTGTAGGTATTGGACACGGTGTTATAGTGTTCAAACTCATAGCAACATGCAAAGTACCACAATAGGACAAGCTAACGGACAAGAAGTGACACATGAATATGAAGCAATTTAAAATATGTTATCTTGAGTCAAGCTCACCTTAGTCTTCAAAGTGACATTTTTGCTTTTTAACACTTTAAAGAAGTCTTTTGCAGCAGATTTGCCCAATGCCATACATCATTTGCTTTCTTAAGTGCTGTTTCCATGGGTGTTGATTGTGGATCCAAGTAAAATGAAGTTCTTGACAAGGTAAATCTATTCTCTGTCTATTGTGATGTTGCTTATTAGTCCATTGTGAAGATTTTTGTTTCCTTTATGTTGAAGTATAATCCATACTGAAATCTATAATCCTTAATCTTCATTAGTAAGTGCTTCAAGTCTTCTTCACTTTCAGCAAGCAAGGGAGATACAAATCAAAATCACAATAAGATATTACTCCACTAAATGGTTATGATTAAAAAAAAAGAAGAAAATACCAAAGTTATTTATAAAGAAATCAGAACATTCATCCATTGCTGGTGAGAGTGCAAAACTGTGTAGCCTTCTGTCCACCACTCATCTGTCAGTTTGTCATGCAGTGGTGGCTTTTGTGTTGCTGTAATGGTGGGAGATAGGCATTTCAAATACCAGCAAAGTCATCATGGTGGGGAGGTTTAAATGGAGCTTCTGGACTATGGAAGAAGGATGTGGTCACCTCCTTCTGAAAAAAAATTGTCCCGTGAAAGCCTTATGAATTGGAGTGGAACATTGTCTGATACAGTGCCAGTAGATGAGCTCCTAAGGTTGGATGGAACTCTAAATGCGATTGGAGAAGAGTTGCCTCCTCAAAGTACCGTCAACTTTAATGATGTAGATTGAGTAAAGCTTTCCACCTTCATTAGATGAATATGTCATGACTTGAAGAAATAGCTGCAAACATTCATTAGTAGTCAGAACATGGAATTTAAGAAGTATGGATCTAGGAAAATTGAAGTTGTTAAAAATGAAATGGAACACATAAAGATCAATATTCTAGGCATTAATGAGCTGAAATAAACTGGAATTAGACATTTTTTTAAATCAAAATATCATGCCATTCACTATGCAGGTAATGACAAATTGAAGAGGAATGGCATTGCATTCATCATCAAAAAGAACAGTACAAGATATTCCTGAAACCTGAAGTACAACACTGTCAGTAATAGGATAATATCCATATACATACAAGGAAGATCAGTTAATACAACTATTATTCAAATTTACGTACCAACAACTAAAGCCAAAGATGAGGAAATTGAAAATATTTCCCAACTTATACAGTCTGAAATGGATCCGATATGCAATCAAGATGCATTGATAATTGCCAATATTGGAATGTGAAAGTTCAAAACAAAAATGGATAATTGATAGTTGGCTATTATGGCCTTAGTGAAGGGAAGAACATGCTCAGCATTTCTCAAACTAAAGGACCTGAAGAAGAAATTCGAGGCTGGAGTTGCATTACTATGTGCAAAGTATTCTGTGGACTAAATATTCTATGGGCAAAATAGGAAGCATCAAAAGAAGGTGGAAGGAATACACAGAGTCACTGTACCTAAAAGAACTGGTCAATATTCAAACATTTCAGGGGATAGCATATGATCAAGAACTGATGGTACTGAAGATTTAAAGCTGCACTGAAAGCATTGGTGAAAATCAAGGCTCCAGGAATTGACAGAAGTGTGAATGAAATGTTTCAACAAATGGATGCAATGCTGGAAGCATTCACTCATCTATGCCAAGAAATTTGGAAGACAGCTATTAGACCAATAGATTGAAAGATATACATAATGCCCATTCCAAAGAAAGTGATCAAACAGAATGTGGGAATTATCAAAGAATATCATTAATATTCACATGGAAGTAAAACTTTGCTGAAAATTATTCAAAAACAACTGCAGCATATACATATACATATACATATACATATACATAGTACATATACAAAGACTTGCCAGAAATTCAAGCTGGATTCAAAAGAGGATGTGGAAGGAGGGATTTCATTGTTGAAGTCACATGGATCTTGGCTCAAAAGCAGAGAATTCCAGAAAGGTGTTTACCTGTGTTTTATTGACTATGCAAAGGCATTCAACTGTGTGGATGGTACAAATTGTGAATAACATTGTGAAGGATGGGAATTCCAGAACACTTAATTGAGCTTTTGAGAAACCTGTACATAGACTAAGAGTCAGTTATCTAAAAAGGAGATAATGTGTGGTTTTAAATCATGAAAGGTATGTGTCAGGGCTATATACTTTCACCATACTTATTCAATTTCTATGCTAAGCCAGTAATTCAAGAAGCTGGACTATATGAAGAATAATGCAGCATCAGAATTGGAGGAAGATTCATTAACAACTTGTAATATACACATGACATAACCTTGTTTGCTGAAAGTGAAGGGAACTTGAAGCACTTACTGATGAAGATCAAAACCTTCAGTATGGAGTTCACTTCAATATAAAGAAAAGAAAAATTCTTATAACTTGACCAGTAAGCAACATTATGACAAATGGAGAAAGTTTGAAGTTGTTAAGGATTTCATTTTTTTCCTTGGATCCACAAACAATGCCCATGGAAGCAACAGTCAAGAATCAAACGACTTACTGCATTGAGCAAATCTGCTGCAAAAGTCCTCTTTAAAGCATTAAAGAGCAAAGATGTCACTTTGAAGACTAAGATGCATTTGACTCAGGCCATAGTATTTTCAGTTACTACATAAGCATGCAAAAGCTGGACAAGGAATAAGGAAGATCAACGAAGAACTGATGTGTTTGAATTGTGGTGTTGGTGAAGAATTTTAAATGTAACACAGACTGCCAGAAGAACAAACAAATCTGTCTTGGGAGAAGTACAACTGGAATTCTTAGAAGTGAGGATGGCTCATGTAATCAGGAGGGCCCAGTCCTTGGAGAAGGACATCATGTTAAAGTATAAAGTTGGCAAGAATACCCTCAAAGAGCTAATTGACATGGCGTATTCAGCAATAGGATCAAACAGCAACTACTTTGAGGATGCCAGGACCTGGCAGTATTTCATTCTGTTGTATATGAGGTTGCTGTGAGTCAGAACTGACTCCAGATCACCAGCCAACATACAACCATAACACAGCTTCAATGGAAAACAGTTGGACAGTTCCTTAAACTTTAAGCATAGAGCTACCATAGGGCACAACAGTTCCACTCTGCAGAGACTTGAAAGCAGTGATACAGATACATGTACACCAATGTTCTTCATAGCCATAATAGTCAAAATATGTAAACACCCCAAATATCCATCAACAAATGAACAGAAAAGGAGATGTGGCATATACATGCAATGGACTATTATTCTGCCATGAAAAGAAGGGACATCCTGATACATACTACAGATACTATGAATGGACCATAAAAACATTATGCTGAGTGAAATAGGTCAATTACAAAAGGATCAATATTGCATGATAATTTAATAATGGTTACCAGGGGTGTGAAGGAGAGGGGAAAAGGGAAACATTGTTTAGAAAGCATTTAGTTACTGTTCATGGTAATGGAAAATTTGGCAGTGGTTACTGGTGATGGTTGCACAGAATGATTGATGTAATTGTCTCACTGAATTGTACTCATGAAAAATTTTCAATTAGAATATTTTGTGTTCCAATTTTGTATACTTTTACAATTGAAAAATAATATGTGCATGCACAGTCATGCACCATGAATGTGCATGTCTGTTTGTATCTGTGTATATCACAATATATATTTTCTAGCATTGTTTTACTACTAGATCATTTTTAATGGCTACAGAGTGTTCCATTTTATTAATGTCCCATATTTTAATTAACTAAACCATTATTGTTGGCTTTTTAGTTAAACAAATTTTAATTTTCAGAAACAATAATTATTTTCCAATAAAATCTTATTCATATTTAAATTATTCTCCTATAATAATTTTAGAAAAGTGACATTATATGTAAAAAAGATATTTGCATTCTATGGTCTTTGTTTCATATTTAGGAAATGCTCCTTAGAAACTTGAATTGATTTGCACCCTGATTTTTAGGATTAAATGTATAAACTCATTACCACCTATTGGTGAGATTAAAATCTCATTGTTTTAATTAGCTTCTCTGTAAATATTAGACTACAAATGTTTGAACTCTTTTTTTGCGAATTGCCTTTTTATATGCTTTGTCCATTTTATAATGGAATAATTTGCAATTTATTGATTTGTAAAATATACATACCAAGTATATTAATTTTTGATATTTGTTATTTTGTGCCAGTTTGTAT
>NW_006921913.1:2678072-2681181 GCF_000298275.1 Orycteropus afer afer
ATCCGACTCATAGTGACCCCTCCTTGGGTTTCCGAGGCAGTATCACTAGGGAAGTAGATTGCCCAACCTTCCTTCCGAGGAGTGGTTGATGGGTTTGAACCACCAGCTCTCTGGTTAGCAGTCAAATGCCATAGGCACAACATCCCCAGAGCTCTTAAAAATTTTATATAGCCATGTATATAATATTTCTTGTTTTTAAAGATTTTCCCTTGGTATGTTAAATAGGTATATATAGAAGATGGATTGATACAGTGTCTGAAACGATGGGCTCAGGTATAGCAGGGATCATGAGGCTGGCACAGGACCAGGCAGTGTTTCATTCTGCTGTGAATAGGGTCGCTATGAATCAGAGATGATGAGATGGCACCCAACAACAACAAGAACATGTCATATAGATACTTCTTATCCAGTATAATCCAATATTCACCAATTTTTGTGACCACTGTTTTTATGATTTTTAATTCATAATTCACTAATCAAATATTTTTGTATATGGACTTAATCAAAGATCTAGTTTATTTTTCTCATATACTTAAATAATTAACCATTATTAATTTATCAATTAAGATTTATGCCACTTTATATTATAATATCACATAATAATTTCTTATGTATGTGAAGATGTGATTATAGGCTCTTTTCCTATTTTATTGATTTAGCTCTCTTTTCTTGAATATTATACTTTTTATTATACAGGGATACCCTAAAGATATTGCAGGTTTGTTTCCAGACTACCTCAATAAATTGAATATTACACACAAAAAAAATTTGCACAAAATTTTTGATTTCCCACTTGACTGCTAACCAGAAGGCTAGTGGTTCAAACCCACCAGCCACCTGGAAGGAAGGTTGGGCAATCTACTTCCATAGTGGTACTGCCTTGGAAACCCAAGGAGTGGTCTCTATGAGTCGGGTCTGGCTCGACAGCACATAACCACAACAACAAGTGCATAAAAAATTTATGTTTGCACTATACTATAGTTTATTAGGAACTCTGGTAACATAGTGCCTAAGGCACTTGACTGCTAACCAGAAGGCTGGCAGTTCAAACTCACCAGCCACTCCTTGGAAGAAAGGTCAGGCAATCTTCTTCTGTAGTGATACCACCTCAGAAACCCAAGGAGGGGTTGCTATGAGTTGGGGTCGACTCCATGGCACATAACAACAACATAGTTTATTAAGTGAACAATAATTTTAGATTAGAAAAGGAAATCTTGGGAGAATTACCAAAGTGTGACACAGAGAAGAGAAGTGAGAACATACTGTTGGAAAAATGGCACTGATAGACTTGTGCAATGCAGGGTTGCCACAAATCTGTAAAAAGCTGGTATCTGTAAAGTGCGATGAAGTGTGCAATAAAGCAAGGTATTCCTACATCTGTAAATGTTACTTTGAAAAGGTTTGTAGACTCTTAAAATGAAGTATTTTAGTGCTTGTAGGATTCAAATTTAGACACATTAAAATTTGTTGTAGATTGCCCCATCTTCCTTCCGAGGAGTGCCTGGTGGGTTTGAACCACCAGCCTTCTGGTTAGCAGTCAAGTGCCTTAGCCACTATGCTACCAGAGCTCCCTAAATCATTCTGTGGAGCTGTTGGTGGATTTGAACCACCAGCCTTCTGGTTAGCAGTCAAGTGCCTTAGCCACTATGCTACCAGAGCTCCCTAAATCATTCTTATTAGCTGTCATTTTCTTTATTCATTTTTTTTTTTTTTTTTTACTATTTTGTCTTTGCCTGAGGACGTGTGTCTTGTATTAATGTCTATCTTTTTAAAAAGCACTTACTTAATATTTTTAATGCTATGGTATTTGATACATAGACATTTAGGACTTATTGTTTTCATAGATTGCATTCTTACTACTATAAATAGTAAGAACCCTCTTCATGACATATGGTTCTTTTGCCTTGGGTTTGACTTTTTCTGATATATTGTTGTACTCTTTATTGCTGCATCTGATGATATATTTTTACTTTTGCTTTTATTTTCTGTACATATTTGTCTTAGATTGTGTCTTGTATGTAGCATAATTTATTTCTTACACAAGATTTTGTCTTTTAAGATGAGTCTAATTCTTGTGTGTGCATGGTCCAAAATAATGTATTTGTCTTACTTTCCTACTTTGCTTCATGTTCCTAAATTAATTCCTAGCACTTTTTTCAATCTTTTGTTAAATAGACTGCATTTTCTTACCAATCAGTAAGACTACAACTTCACACAAGCCTAGCAAATAAACAAGAAAACTCCCATACAAGTTGAATTATGATATATTTCAATGTAATATATTCTAATATGGTATAATCCCTAATGTTAAAAGCTGGAACATTGATAATCCGATACATAGATGTTAGTGCAAATCCTTTTCTATAACCCTATCTGGAGGGCAGTTTAATAGGTTTGGAGTTCTAAGTCCTATTCCTATCTTTCAGGAATCCATCTAATGCACTTCTGCTGGATTGAGGTATAATTTTCTCTTGCCTTCGTACTGTTTCTTTTTCTGATACTTACCAGTGGAAAACACACAAAGTGACAATCTCCAGTGGGCATTTTGACCAGTGCTCTTCCTATCTGGGGCCTTGCTACATGAGAAACACGTAATTCCAGGATATGTTAGACCACTGTCAGTTTCTAATACTTCCTCATTTATTGAATTTTGGAAGTAGCTGTGAATTTTAAGTGAAATAAAAAGTAACTGGTTTAGAATCCCTTTTTCTGTTTGCCTGAAAAATCAGTATACCTTGGCACACAGGATACCCAGGTTTGAGATTAGGTTATGTGTATGTGGTGTTTATAATATCTTTCTTACTACAACACATGCATTGAAGTCTCATTACAGATTGTAAGTATTATAATTAGTACATAATCTAAAGATTCTTGCAATAGGTATGCTTTCATTCTACTTTTCTTCATTATTGAAAGTATTTTTTTAAAAAACTTTTTCTGAATCTTTATAGGATTTTATTGAATAATTCTTAATCTAATTTCCTATTTTTAGGAGCTCTGGTAGCATAGTGCCTAAGGCACTTGACTGCTAACCAGAAGGCTGGCAGTTCAAACCCACCAGCCACTCCTTGGAAGGAAGGTTGGACAATCCTACTTCTGTAGTGATACT
>NW_006921913.1:2681612-2700149 GCF_000298275.1 Orycteropus afer afer
GAAAAACCAAACCCACTACCATCAACTCAATTCCGACTCATAGTGACCTCCAATGCGTTTCCGAGGTGGTAAGACTTTACGAAAGTAGATTGTAAATTGCCTAGTCTTGTTTCTGCAGAGTGGCTGGTGGTTTTGAACCACCAACCTTCTGGTTAGTAGTCAGATGCCTTAGGCACTGTGCTACCAGAGCTCCTTCCTTCTTATATGGCCACCTGTATAAACTCCTTTCTAGTATTACAGGCTTCTGTCAGTAGACCTTATTCCATGAAAATATTCCTAGGTTCTCTGTTTCACATGATCTTTGCCCTCTGTAGCCCTCTATTCTCATATATTGTTGCCTTTGTATATCTTGTGCCATCATCACTTGAGTACAAATCCATTCCCACTCAACCCTTCTCTTTTATCTCCCTTAGTGCTTGGTATTATTTTTCAAATAAATAACTTGATAAATTGAAATGGAGACATTTGAAGAGCTTTACCAATTGTAATGGTTAGTTGTCATGTGATTTTAATAATCATTTACACTGTTTGAGACTATGTATATGATCTATAAAAAGAAGAGAAGGTGTAGTTTATCTTTCTACTTCTCAAGGGCACGACTTTTGTTTTTCAACATACTTTCATTAAAATGTTAAAACGAATTCCCGCTTTTCTTGTCTATTAGCTATAGTCTGGTAACCTCCTACTCTCTAGAGTGAATTTGCCAGAAATCTTTATTTTACTAGTGTGTTTTTTATTTTTTATTTCTTGCTTATGTGAAATTAAGGGGCTCTGGTGGCATAGTGGGTAAGTCATTTGACTACTAACCAGAAGGTTAGTGGTTCAAACTCACCAGCTTCTCTGTGGGAGGAAGATGAAGCAATCTAGTTCTGTAATGATTTACAGCTTTGGAAACCCAATGAAGGTCATTGTGAATTGGAATCAACTTGATGGCAGTGGGTTCAATTTTTGGTTTGTGTAGAAGTAGTAGTACTATTGCAGCACAGAACTTTTATAAATAACATTCAGGATTTTGATCCAGAAAGTTCATGGCTCATTTAATATCTTATCTTAAGCACAGAAATAATGAAAAGTCATAAAATTTGAAACTTGATGCCTATGGGAAATGTCAAATAATTTTTATAAGCAATAGCATTAAAAGTAAATTTTTTTCTGATTTCATGTAATAAAAACATTGGGAAAATAGCCCAAGATGACAGCTTAATCATGTACACCATACAATACCTCTATAGTACAGACCTGAGAAACCAAGTCAAATAGATACAGATGAAAATCTTGGAACAGTGAGTGTCAAATAGAAGGAAAAGGAATTAAAATTTAAAAAATTACTGGAAGAAGAAACTGAATGAGAACAGCAAACAAGGAGATTTAGAGAACAGAGGTACACTACCAGGTGACCTGGCACAGCATGGCTATCTTGAAACAAAGCCAGTATCAATCCTGGAGGTTTCCACCAGAAGGGAACTTCACAGAATTCCCAGTAGCAGATAGAGAAGCTGTGTAGACATACCCAAGGTGAAACAAGGTGAGTAGGACATGAACTGGATCTCAGGAGGGAAAGTACAGGAAGGAGGGTGAAAGCTCCGGGGATCCTGGTGTCCACAGAACAAGGAGGGAGCCAGAATCCAGAGACAGAACTATTACCAGAGGTGGTCCCTGACCATTAGGGTGGCTGGTGCACATGGAGTAATAGATCCATAATGTTAGCAAGTAATCTTCCATCAGATGGGACTTCAGGCAGCCCTTCTCCTAGCACCTGGGCTAAGCCAGGTCCCTATTGCTAGCTTCAGCCAACAGGTAGTGCCCAGGCACCCATGACTAATGACCAGAGGCGCATGGTCCTCCAGCCCCTATCCTCCTAGTGATTAGCAGCATGAACCCCACATCCCTGCCACTCTATTTGCCCTGGACTGTCAATATAAGCTCCACTCCCTCCTACCCAGCCCTGACTGCCACACCTCACCTTGCTTACCTAATGAAATAGAAAATCAGTGGAAATAATCAACAAAACTAGAAGGTGGTTCTTTGACAAGATCAATAAAAATTGACAAAACACTGGCCAAATTACCAAAGGAAAAAAACAAACAAACTGAGAAGCCATAAATAAGCAAAGTAAGAAATGAAATGAATGACAACACAACAGAATGAGTGAAGATAAGGAAGATTATTACAGAATATTATGAAAAACTGTACTATAACACATTTGAAAACCTAGAAGAAAAGGACAAATTTCTAGAAACACACTATCTACTTAAATGATCACAGACCTAGAAAACTGAAATAGACCAATAACAAAAGAGGAAATTGAAGATGGTATTTAAAAAAAAAAAAAAGAAAAAACTCCCAACGAAAAGTCCCAGCCCATATGGATTCACTGGAGAATTCTACCAAACATTCACAGAAAAGTTGACATCAATTCTACTCAAACTATTCCAGAACATAGAAATGGAAGTTGTTGTTGTTGTTGTTATGTGCCGTCGAGTCAGCCCTGACTCATAGCGACCCCTCCTTGGGTTTCCGAGGCAGTATCACTACGGAAGTAGGATTGCCCAATAGTCCCTAATTCATTCTATGAAGTTAGCATAACCCTGATAGTAAAGCCAGGCAAAGATACCACAAAATAATGAAAATTACAGACCAATACCACCCATCAGTATTGTTGTTATGTACCATCAAGTCAGCTCTGACTCATAGCAACCCTATGTACAACAGAAGGAAACACCACCCAGTCTTGTGTTATCTCCAGAATCCTTTAGCCCATTGTTGCAGCCACTGTGTCAATCCACCTCATCAAGAGTCTTCCCCTTTTTGTATGATCCTCCACTTTACCAAGCATGATATCTTTCTCCAGGAACTGGTCCCTTCTGACTACATGAGCAAAGTAGGTAAGAGGAGGTCTGGCCATTCTCACTACTAAGGAGCATTCCAACTGCACTTCTTCCAGGACAGATGTGTTTGTTCTTCTGACAGTCCATGGTGTTTTCAGTATTCTTTGCCAACACCACAATTCAAAGGCATCAATTTTTCTTCGGTCTTCCTTATTCATTGTCCAGCTTTCACATGCATATGAGGCTATTGAAAATACCATGGCTTGGGTTAGGTGCACTTATCAATATAGACACAAAAATTCTCCACAAAATTACAGCCCAGAGAATACAGCAGCATATACAAAAATAATAATTCACAATTAGATGATATGCATATCAGGACTGCAAGGGTGGTTCAGTATTAGAAAATCAATATAAATCATATAAATAAAACAAAGAATCACATGATCATCTCAATCAATGCAGAAAAGACATTTGATAAAATTTAACACCCTTTCCTGATGAAACTTTGAGCAAAATAGGAATAGCAGGGAAATTCCTCAACATAATTAATGGCATATATACAACAACAGTAGCCAATATTATTATCAACAAAGATTAAAAGCATTCCCCTTGATAACAGGAATGAGACAAGTATGCCCATTATCACCATTCTTACTCAATACTGTATTGTATGTACTAGCTGGAGTAAGAAGCCAAGAAATGGAAATAAATGGCATTGAAATTGGTAAGGAAGAAGTACAGTGATCCTTATTCACAGATGACATGATCCTATAGATGGAAAATCCCAGAGATTTCATAAGAAATTTGTGGAAGTGATAGAAAGGTTCAGCAAAGTGATAGAGTACAAAATCAACATACAAAAGTCAGTTGGATTCCTCTATCCTAACCAGAACTCAGAAAAGGAAATAAAGAAAGTAATAGCATTTAAAATAGCCCCCAAAGGATAAAATACCTAGCAATAAATCCAACTAAGGATGTAAAACACTTATAGAAGGAATACTACAAAATACTATTGCAAGAAACAAAAGATTTACATAAATGAAGAAACATACAATGCTCATACATTGGAAAATAACATTGTGAAAATGTCAATAATATCCAAAGTGATCTATACATATAAAGCAATCCAGATGCAAATCTCAACATTCTTTAATGAAATGGAAGAAAAAAAAAAGCTAATCTTCAACTTTATATGGAAAGAAGCCCTGAATATTTAAAACATTATTAAAGAAGAACTAAGGAGACCTCGGGAGCTCTGGTAGCATAGTGGCTAAAGGCAATTGACTGCTAACCAGAGGGCTGGTGGTTCAAATCCACCAGCAACTCCTCGGAAGGAAGATGGGGCAATCTACTTCCGTAGTGATACTGCCTCGGAAACCCAAGGAGGGGTCGCTATGAGTCGAGTCCAACTCGACGGCACATAACAACAACAACAACAACAACAAGGAGGCCTCACACTTCCTGACCTTAAACCAAAATAAACGAAACTCATTGCCGTCGAGTTGGTCCCAAGTCATAGCCACCTCTCCTTGGGTTTCCAAGGCAGTATCTTTACGGAAGATTGCTTAGTCTTCCTTCTGAGGAGTGGCTGGTGGATATGAACTGCCAGCCTTTTGGTTAGCAGTCAAATGCCTTAGGCACTACACCACCAGAGCTCCTTACTATATAGCTAGGGTAGTCAAAACAGCCTGGCAATGGTATAATGACAGCCGCATAGACCAATGGAACAGAACTGAGAACCCAGAAATAAATCCATCCAGCTATGAACAGCTGATCTTTGAAAAAGTTTGAAGTCTATTTAATGGGGAGGAGATACTCCCTAACAAATGATGCTGGCAAAACTGGATATCCATTTGCAGAAAAGTGAATCAGGATCCATGCCTCACACCATACAACAAAAACTAACTCAAAATGGATCAAAGAGCTAAATGCTAAACTTAAATGTAAAAGTTCCTGGATGATAACATAGGGACAAAGTGAGGGTTCCTAATTTATGACACAAATACAATATCAAACATAACTAAAAATGCACAAACCACAGAAGATAAACTAAATTACTAGGACTTCCAAAAAATTAAATATTTATACTCTTCAAAAGACTTTATCAAAAGAGTAAAAAGAGAACATAGAAACTGGGAAAAAGTTTTGGCAAAGCATATATGACAGAGGTCTAATCTCTAAAATATACAGAAAATGTCATCACCTCAAGAACAAAAAGAAACTAATCCAAAAAGTAGATATGAACAGACATTTCACCAAAGAAAGCAGTCAGGTGAGAAATAAATACATGAAGAGATGCTCACAATCATTAACCACTAGAGAGATGGAAATCAAAACTATTGTTGTTATTAGGTGTCATGGAGTCGTCTCCGACTCATACGGATCTTATGTATGATAGAACGAAACACGGACCAGTCTTGTGCCAGCTACTTGATCCCTGCTATACCTGAGCCCATCATTGCAGCCACTGTGTCAATCCATCTCATTGAGGGCCTTCCTCTTTTCCATTGATCCTCCACTTTACCAAGCATGATATCCTTCTCCAGTGAATGGTCCCTTCTGACAACATGACCAAAGTAGGTGAGATGAAGTCTGGCCATTCTCACCTCCAAGGAGCATTCTGGCTGCACTTCCCCCAGGACAGATTTGTTAGCTCTTTTAGCAGCAGTCCACAGTACTCTCAGTATTCTTCATAAATGCCACAACTCAGAAGCATCAATTCTTCTTTGGTCTTCCTTATTCATTGTCTAGATCTCACATGCATATGAGGTGATTGAAAATACCATTGCTTGGGTTAAGCACGCCTTAGTCTTTGAAGAGACATCTTTGCTCTTCAGCACTTGAAAGAGGTCTTTTGCAGCAGATTTGCCCATTTCAATACGATGTCTGATGTCTTGACTGCTGCTTCCATTGGTGTTGATTGTAGAACCAAGTAATATGAAGTCTTTGACCACTTTAATCTTTTGTCTTTTTATCTGATGCTGCTTATTGGTCCAGTTGTGAGGATTTTTGTTTTCTTTACATTGAGGTGTAATCCATTCTGCAGACTGTAGTCTTCAGTCTTCAGTCTTCAGTAAGTGCTTCAAGTCATCCTTACTTTCATCAAGCCAAGTTGTGCCATCTGCATATTGCAGATGATGTCACAGTCTTCTTCATATAGTCCAGCTTCTCAGATTATTTGCTCAGCATACAGATTGAATAAGTATGGTGAAACGATACAACCCTGATACACTTCCTTATTGATATTAAGCCATGCAGCATCCCCTTGTTATGTTTGAATGACACCCTTCTCCTGGTCGATGTATAGGTTCCTCATGAGTACAAGTAAGTGTTCTGGAATTCCCATTGTTCTTAATGTTATCCACAATTTGTTATGATCCACACAATCAAATGCGTTTGCATAGTCAAAAGACAAGTAAACATCTTTCTGGTATTCTTTGCCTTGAGCCAGGATCCATTTGACATCAGTAATGATATCCCTCATTTCACATCATTTTCTGAATCCAGCTTGCATTTCTGGAAGTTCTCTGTCAATATACTGCTGAAACCTTTTTTGAATTATCTTCAGTAAGATTTTACTTGCACGTGATATTAATGATATTGTTTGATAATTTCCACATTCTGTGGGATCACTTTTCTTTGGAATGGGTACAAATATGGATCTCTTCCAGTCAGTTGGCCAGGTTGCTGTCTTCCAAATCTCTTGGCATAGCCAAATGAGTGCCTCCAGTGTGGGATATATTTGTTGAAACATCTCAATGGGTATTCTTCAATTCCTGGAGCCTTGTTTTTCACCAATTCTTTCAGTGCCAGTTCAACTTCTTCCTTCAATATGATTGGTTCTTGAACATATGCCACCTCCTGAAATGTGTGAACATCGACCAGTTCTTTTTGGTATAGTGACTCTGTGTATTCCTTCTATCTTCTTCTTTTTTAAAAAATATTTTATTATTTATTTTTTGTGGGTGTTCAACCAATAATTATTGAATGAGTGAATGAATTAAATACTATAACATATAAATCAACTAGTGTATGAGCATAGAGCTCAATAAGTTGTACTTCCTGTATCTAGTTAGTATTTTAATTGCCATTTTTCATACCTTCCATCTTCTTTTGGTGTTTCCTGGATCATTCAATATTTTGCCCATAGAATCTCTCAATATTGCAACTTGAGGCTTGATTTTTTTTCTCATTTCTTTCAGCTTGAGAAATGCTGAGTGTGTTCTTCCCTTTTGGTTTTCTAACTCCAGGTCTTTGCACATTTCGTTATAATAATTGACTTTGTCTTCTCAAGCTGCTTTTTGAAATCATGTATTCAGCTCTTTTATCTTGTCATTTCTTCCATCTGCTTTAGCTACTCTCTGTTCCAGGGCAAGTTTCAGAGTCTCTTCCAACATCCATTGTGGTCTTTTCTTCCTTTCTGTCTTTTTAATAACCTTTTGCTTTCTTCACGGATGACGTTGTTGATGTCATCCCACAACTCCTCTGATTTTTGGTCACTGGTGTTTAATGTATCAAATGTATTCTCTTGCAGGTCTCTAAATTCAGGAGGGATATAATTAAGGTCATATTTTGGCTCTTGTGGACTTCTTTTAATTATCTTCAACTTCAACTTGAACTTGCATATGAGCAGTTGATGGTCTGTTCCCCAAATAGCTTCTGACCTTGTTTTGGCTGAAGATATTGAGCTTCTCCATCACCTCTTGCCACAGATGTAGTCAATCTGATTCCTGTGTATTCCATCTGCTCACATGTATAGCCACTGTTTGTGTTGTTGAAAAAAGGTATTTGCAATGAATAAGTTGTTGTTCTTGCAAAATTCTATCATGTGATCTCCAGCTTTATTTCTATCACCAAAACCATATTTTCCAACTACAGATGATTCTTCTTTGTTTCCTACTTTTGCAGTCCAATCACCAGTAATAATTAACACATCTTGATTGCATGTTTGGCCAATTTCACACAGCAGAGGTTGGTTAAAATGCTCAATTTCCTCATCTTTGTCTTTGGTGGTTAGTGTGTAAATTTGAATAATAGTTATTAACTCATCTCCCTTGTAGATGTATGGATATTATCCTATCACTAACAGCATTGTACTTCAGGATAGATCTTGATACATTCTTTGTGATGATGAATGCCATGCCAATCCTCTTCAATTTTTTATTCCTGGCAGAGTAGACCATATGATTATCTGATTCAAAATGGCTAACACTAGTCCATTGCAGCTCACTAATGCCTACGATATCAATCTTTATGCATTCCATTTCATTTTTCACAACTTCCAATTTTCCTAGATTTATACTTCATACATTCCATGTTCCAATTATTAATGAATGTTTGCAGCTATTTCTTCTCATCTTCAGTCATGCCACATTAGCAAATGGAGGGCCTATCTATCCACATTATTAAGGTCAGCTCTACTCTGAGGAGGTAGCTTTTCTCCATTCATATTTTGAGTGTCTTCTGACATGAGGGACTCATCTTCTGGCACTATATTGAATAATCTTTCAGGGCTATTCATAAAGCTTTCCAGTAATATATCAGACAGTGTTTCACTGTTATTCATAAGGTCTTCACTGGCCAATTCTTTGAGAAGTGGATGGCGTCTTCCTTCTTCTGAGTGTCTTGGTCTGGAAGCTTCACTGAAACCTGTCCACTAAGGGTAACCTTGCTGGCATTTGAAACATTGGTGGCATAACCTGCAACCTCACAGCAACACACAAGCCACCACAGTATGACATATTGACAGACAAGTTTGTCTCCCTTAGTTGTTCCAAACTGGTCTGCTTACTTCCTGGTCTTCCCTAGCTGCTCCAACACCCATCCACCACAGTCTGCTTGCTGCTTACCTGGCCTGCCCACAAGTGCTCCAAAACACCTGCCTTCCATGGTACCCGGAACTATAAAACTGTAATGTTCTCCTTTTTTCTCTCATGCAAAAATGGCACTGATTAAAACAAACAAACAAACAAACAAACCCAGAAAACAATAACTGCTGGCATATTGTGAGGAGATTGGAACTCTTATACACTGCTGGTAAGATTGTAAAATGTTACAACCAGTATGGAAAATGACATGGTCCTTCCTTAAAAAGCTAGAAATAGAAATACTATATGATCCAGCAATCCCATGCCTAGGTACATATGCTAGAGAAATAACAACAGTGACATGAATAGACATACGTACAACATGTTCACTACAGCATTACTCACAATAGCATAAAGATGGACATAACCTAAGTGTCCATCGGTAGATGAATGGATAAACAAAATGTGGTGTATACACGTAATAAAATACTATGCAACAATGAAGAACAATGTCAATGTTATTGTTAGGTCCTGATGAGTTGGCTCTGACTCATAGTGACCCTATGTACAAAAGAAATAAACACTGCCAGGTCCTGTCCCATCCTCACAATCCTTGCTTTGCTTGATCCTATTATAGATTGTTTCCCAGTAAAATATCAGATAGTGTTTCACTGCTATTCATAAGGTTTTCACTGGCCACTTTTTTCAGAAATAGATGGTCCTATTCTTCCCAGTCTGTCTTAATCTGGAAGCTCCATTGAAACCTGTCCACCATGGATGACCTTGCTGGTATTTGAAATACCGGTGGCATAACCTCCAGCCTCATAGCAACATGTAAGCCGCTACAGTATGACAAACTGACAGATGAGTGGTGGATAATATCAATGTATTATCTACATGTGATTGAGGAGGATGTTATACTGAGTGAAATAAATCAGTCACAGAGGAAAAATATTGCATGATATCTCTTTTATAAAAAGTCAAGAAAAGGTTTATGCACAGAAAGCAATGTTCTTTGATGGTTATCAGGGATAGGAGTGGGAAGGAAGGAGAATCACTTACTAGATAGTAATGCAAAACAAACCAAACTCACTGCCATTGAGTCGGATCTGACTCAGTGACTCCTCCTTGGGTTTCCAAAGCACTATCATGAGGGAAGTAGATTGCCCAAACTTCCTTCCAAGGAGTGGCTGGTGGGTTTGAAGTGCCAGCCTTATGGTTAGCAGTCAAATGCCTTGAGCACTACACCACCAGAGCATGTTAATTCTGGTGAAGGAAAGGCAATACACAAAATGGGGGAAGTCAGCACGACATGACCAAGGTAAATAAAGACACTGAAAGATATACAAGAATAGGGGACAAATATGGTAAATGCAGCCACTGTGTCTTTGCTATTCATAAGATTTTCCCTGGCCAATTCTTTCAGAAGTGGACGGCCTCTTCCTTCTTCCTAGTCTGTCTCAGTCTATAAACTGGGCTGTTACCTATGCACCAGGTGCATCTCGCTGACACGGTGGCTGTGATGATGGGCTCAAGTATAGCAGGGATTGTGGGGCTGGCGCGGGATCGGGCAGTGTTTCGTTCTGCTGTGCATGGGGTCGCTATGAGTTGGAAACGACTCGACGGCACTTAACAACAACAGCATGGTAAATGCTATAACATATATAATACCTAGGTAGATATGTATGCTCTATAGGTGTGGGAAGGTGTATGAGAATACATGTACATGCTTATATCGATACAAAACCCAAAAACCAAACACACACTGCTGTTTAGTCAATTCCAACTCATAGTGACTCCCACTGGGTTTCCAAGGCTGTAAATCTTTACAAAAGCAGATCACCTCATCTTTCTTCCATGGAGTGGCTGGTGGGTTTGAACCACTGACCTTTGGGTTAGGAACCGAATGCCCTAAACACCACAGCTCCAGATCTCATTGTTGTTGTTAGGTGCCGTCGAGTTGGACCCTACTCAATAGGCATATATGGTTGTTAAGGTTATGTGTCAACTTGCTTGGGCCTGGTTTTGAGTGGCTGGGCAGCTAGATGTAGTTATTCCCCATGGTGAGATTGATAAATTAACTTCATGGTGGAATCTACTGGAGCAGCTGAGTAGCTGCTTCAGGGATGTGGGCTGCTTCCAGTATATAAGAAACAACTTAGAGGTAGGTCTTCAGCTTTTTAGTACACTCAGACCCTGCATGTAACGAAGTCTTCATTCAACAGCCTGCCATACTCTGTTGATCTGGGGACTTTTAATGGACTTGAATTAGTGGCCTGCTGTGTGGTTTGATAATATCAGGATTGTGCTTTTTTACTTGTCATCTTTGGGTTTGTCAGCCTCAGCAGCCAGCAGATGCCTGAGTGAAGAAAGCCTCCAGCTTCAGTGGGCTGGGAGCAAGAGGCAGAGCTGAAGATCCAAGTTGAGAGGCTTTCACCCAGCCCCTAGAACCTGGCACTTTGAACTCGGACTTCCATTCTCCTAAACTATAAGAGAAAAAACTGTTTGATAAAGCAATCTCATTTGTGGTATCTTCTGTTAGAGCAGCATGAAGCAACCAAAACAGGATACAAAGCCAAAAAAAAAAAAAAAAAAAAACCAAAACAACCCCAACAAACTCACTGCCATCAAGTCAATTCCAACTCATAGAGACCCCCATTGGGTTTCCAAGGCTGTAAATCTTTACAGAAGCAGACTGCCTCATCTTTCTTTCATGGAGTGGCTAGTGGGTTTGAATCACTGGTTTTTTGTAACAGCCAAATGCCTTAACCACTGCATCACCAGAGCTTCTTATATACAGATATAGTTATGGGCATTTGTATATACATATTTGTATGTGTTGCGTATGTATTCATATATAATATAGCATATGAGGCACAGTTATGGAAACTTCATAGACATATCCAAACACTTGATGTGACTGAGTTACTGGTCTTGAAGGCTAAGGACCATAGTCTTGAGGGACACATAGGTCAATTGGCTTAGCATAATTCATTAAGATAAAATTCTACATCCAACTTTAGTGAGTAGTGTCTGTGGTCTTAAAAGCTTATGAGTGCCTATATAATAGTTGTATCTAAGACACAACTATTGGTCTCTTCCCAACTGGAGCAAAGGAGAGTGAGGAAACCAAAAACTCAAGGAAGTAATTAGTCCACAAGACTAATGGCTACATGAACCACAGCCTCCTTTAGCCTCAGACCCAAAGAACTACCTGGCACCTGGCTGCCACTACCAATCCCTTGACAAAGGACATAATAGAATGTCTTGGTTAGAATGGAAGAAAAATGTAGAACAAAACTCAATTTCATAAAGAAGACCAGACAAGATGAAGCAGGCAACATTTGCCTAAAAGCAAAGATGAGATGGTAAGGAGGGATAGGGAAACCGCAGGGATAGAAACGGGGAAGACAGGCTGGAAATAGAGAGAGTGCTAAAACGACGTGGAATAGCAACCAATGTCACAGAACAATCTGTCTATGAATTGTTGAATATGGCCTATGATAATGTGATCTCTACATTTTTTAGTGTTTGGATGATGTCAAGTTTTCTCTTTTACACTTGTTTCTCTCAGACTCTGAGGAGACAAATAGTGTCTTTCCTTTTTGGAAACTTTGGCACGTATTTACCTTCCCTTAGTGTTTTTTTTTTTCTTTTTAGATGCAACCAAAGACTCTTTTCATAGCATTTTATAAGTTTTCAATTCCAATTTTCTGATAAAAAAGTGATACAGAAAATACTTTGATGCATAAACCCTTCTGTTTTTCCTTTGGTACTATTCCAATCCTTCTGTGACTTTTAGAGCCTCCTTCCACCCTAGGGTTTGGATGTTGGATCTGCTTGTGTTTATTTATTTATTTATTCAAACTAAAATCTATTTAGTCCTCAAATAATGAAACTGTAGTAATGCAAAACAAAAATGCAATGCACTGCCATAGAGTCAGATCCAACTCATTGATACCCCTCCTTGGGTTTCCGAGGAGGTATCACTATGGAAGTAGATTGCCCAACCTTGCTTCCAAGGAGTAATAAGTGTTAATGTTAATAATTATTTTCCTTGTATGGTTGTCGATGAAGGTAGATTCAATTTCAATGTGTGTAACTTTAGAAGACGGATAAACTGGATTAAATTAAATAGCTTCTCTTCAATTAATACATGTCCTATGAAGGGAAGTGAAGATTGAGGATGAACAACAGCATTTGTGGTGACAGGTAAGTTTTGTTTTAAAGGCTTTCTACATGTTATCTGGTTTAGTGCCATATGGAATTTTTGAGGTAAAAAGACAGAAGCAAAGGAGTTGGGAAATTCTTTTATAACTACTTCTGGCTGGAGAGAATTATATGAAAATATAAAAAGGTGACACTATAGTAAGTGTGTATATCATAACAAATACATACCTTCTTCACTCGGTTTCTATACATATGTAGATAGGCCAGAAGCATTTCTTTCAGAAATTTCTTTGAAGTTTTAAATTACCTATTTTATTTTCTTCATCAATATTGCATAATAATTTGAGGTCAGTTCAGTGAAACTCTACTCTCTTTACATTTGGAACGTATTTCTTTGGTCTAATAAGCCCCCTCCCCCTTCTGTTTATTTAAGGATATGAGTATTGGGAACTCAAGATTACAAACCTATCTCCTTCCAGGTCTATCCTTTAGTTTAGTGTTTCTCAGTGTGTGGAGACAACTCACATTAGAATCCTCTGGAGTTGTTTGGTAAGAGTCTGTACTACTGGCCTATTCCAGAGATGTACTGGACCAAAGTCTCTGGGTCATAGTCAGGAATCTGTCTTATAATAAGCATGAAGATTTAAAATCACAAGTTCAGTTTCATCTTTAAATTTTGAATGTCCATACCCTCTTTTCCTCACTGACCTAGGGTAAAAGATTAGTTCTATCTAGATGATACTGTGTTGAGATTGTGATAGGACTCTATGTTTAAAGAGCTTCCATAAATGGACAATTATAACTCTATGTCACTTTTTGCCTTGAAGGGAAGAGAGGTAAGAACTGGTATTAATTGAATGACTTATATATGAGGTACTATGCCAGGGCAGTGGCAGACCCTGGGGGCAGTGAGTTCTTGCTGAGATGATAACCTGGAGTTCAGGGATATGTAGGTTGCTAACTTCCTTTGTCTGCTGGCGCCTTTATCTCATCTTAGTTTTGTGGCACTGCTTACTGTATAGAAACTGGTGTGATAGATATTAAACTTAAGCCTAATATCGAGACTTATCTCCACCCTTTAGGTGCTCAAGGTATTGAATCTTTTTGTGATTCCCATCTGTATTCATCAGTAAAATTGTGGATAACAGTTTATCTGAAAGTTAAATGAGATGATACATGTAAAATGCTTGGCATCATTTATGTCTTACAGAAAATCTTTGATCTTGGGAAAGTGGAGAAAATCAGAAACCAGTTGATTACCTCAGACTCTCGACCAGCCTTGTATCTTGGTTCTTTAGTGCAGCTATAACAGAAATATCACAAGTCGTTGACTCTAATGAACAGGGATTTATTCTCTTACAGTTTAGGAGGCTAGAAGTCCAAGTTCAAAGTGTTAAATCTAAGGGCCCCTTGACCTTGGGCTTCAGCTCAGACTCATGCTTCAGCTCTTGCCTAAGCCCCCTGGAGCTGGAGGGATCTCTTAACTCAGGTAGCTGCTGGCTGCTGAGGCTGACAAACCCATGAGTAAAATGGCATAATCCCAAGATTATTAAGCATTATGGCAGGCCACTGGTTCAAGTCCAGAAACAGTTCCAAGATCAGCAGGCAACACAGCAGGCTGCTGAATGAAGACTTGGCTAAATGCAGGGTTGAAGTATTCCCCAAAGCTCTAGACCTTCCTCAAAGCTTCTCCTTATATGCTGGAAGCAGCTCACATCCTTAAGGCAGCTACTCAGCTGCTCATAGCAGATTATACCATGGAGTTGATTGCCAGTCTCATCATGGGGAATAACTACATCCAGTTGCCCTGTGCCTCAAAACCAGGCCTAGCCAAGCTGACATGTAACCTAAATACCACATCTGAGTAACAACTGGCAGACACTTATGTAGTTTATCTTCTCCTCATTGCAGCATCCCTAAGCAGGTAACTTTCATCTCATCATAACACAAAGATCAGCAGGTACTAAGAGATGGGAGAGAAACCCTAAAGGGTCACTCTGAATTGTTTTTTCTAGACATTCTCATTTGGCTGTTTACCTTCCTGTAGGCTTTTGTCATCTGTTCACATAAAGTACCCATTTATAAGCACTGGAAAATTCCTCAGATTTGGTTATTTCTCACCTCTTGGCAAGAAGTATATATCTTTTCCCCAATATTCAGCATCATGTGAACTTGAAGATTTTGTAAATACTAAGAATAGAAGATATATATAATTATGTTATGCTGACAAAATTTTCAAACATACTGGCATAATGTCCTCTCTCTCTTGGTTCTCTAGGGCTATTGTAACAGAAATAGCACAAGTGGATGGCTTCAACAAACAGGAATTCTTATCCTTTAGAAGGCTAGAAGTCCAATTTCAGAGTGCCAGCTCTCCAGGCTGGTGAAGGCCCCTCAGCCTTGGGCTTCAGCTCTGCCTCTTGTGCCAGGCCCATTGGAACCTGCACTTCTTCTGACTCATGCACTTATTGGCAGCTGAAGCTGATAAACCCAAAATCAACAGGTAAAATGGCACAATCCCAAGATCAGTAAGCAACACAGTAGGCTACTGGTTCAAGTCCAGAAACTGGAGATGAAAAGTTGTCTAAATGCAGGATCCAAAATGTGCCAAAAAGCTAGAGACTTTTCTTAAAGGTTCTCCATATATACTGGAAGCAGACCACACCCCAAAGGCATCTAATTATCTGCTAACAGCAGATTCCACCATTGATTTGATTACACCACATCAAATCTCATCATGGGGAATAACTATATCCAGCCCTCACATCACTCAGAACCACAGCCCAGCCAGGTTGATACACAACCTTAACTATCACATCCACCTTTTATTGATATTATTGTTAATATGCACTTTTCAATTTTTTTATCCCCTATCTATGGATTTATTTATTTTTGTTAATCTTTTTTGGGAACTAATTTTGGTTTTACTGGTAATTTTTATTAGGTTTACTATTTTGTTCTTTTAATCTTTGTAACTTTAACATTTAACTAACATTTTTTTCCAATCTTGTTTTCTCAATTTCTATATTTAAGGCTATGTATTTCCATGTTTATACCACATATTTTTTTTTGTAGTACTTTTATTTCATTGAGTTTTACAAATCTAATACTGATTTTCATTTCATATTTTCTTCAACAAATGGACATTTTTATGTACATATATTTAAACTATGGGCCTATTTGGCTCTAGTTTCTATAATTTTGAAATTTATTGCAATTTGATCAGAGATCTGTACGATGACATAAAATAGCTTTCTTTTTCTTTTTATTGACATTTTTTTTCTGGAAGTTCCTTATCATTTTTTTGTAACCATGTGTCCATGTGTCCTTAAAGACCATGTGTATTCCCTATTTGTTCAATGAAGTGTGTGAGTGTATCATAGATTGTGCTGTTTAAATCATCTATATTTGTATTCTTTTTTTTTTTTTTTTTTGGTCTGGCTTCTCTGTTGGTCTGAGAAAGAAAAAGTAAATTTTCTAACAATGATTATGGAATTGCCATATTTTCTAGTAGTTCTGTAAATTTATGCTTTATAGATCTTGAGACTCTGATGATAGACATATAGAGAATATGTGATAAATATGTACATGTGTTTTTTTCTCTATCCCTTTACTTTCAACAATTTTCTATCATTATTTCCTACATGTGTTTCTTATATATAGTGTATAACTGTAATATTTATAATCTAGTCTGAGAATATGTGCCATCCAAGGAAATTTAATAAAGTTTAGTATGTTTACAAATATACTTAGATATTTTATTGTGTAATCTTTTTACTGTGATTTTCCTTTACTTTTTTTTTTTTTAAAGAAAAAAAATCCTCCTGCCTTCAGTGGATTGATGAGGATTTCCATATACACCTCTTCTTCTGTTTTACTGTTGTAGTGTTTTAGAAGTTAGTTATATAAATCTTTTACTTCTAGCATTTATCCTTACAACTCTAAGCTGCATATTTGTTTTAAAAATGTGTAACAAAAGTCATCATCTTAACCCTCTTCTCATCACTACAAAGACCTTAGAATGAGTACCTTTCAAACTTTGTACCCATCTTCCATGTTAATTTTTAAAATACATTTTATTGAAATATAATTTATATATAGTGAGATACACAAAACTAAAGTGACATGGGTAAATGCATTTTTTTCTTTTCAGTGTTCCCTCCTCTCCCCTCCCACCCCTGGTAGCCAACAAAGAAAATTACCTAGCATATATAAACCTTTCCTTGACTTTTTACAATAATGAACTAATACTATATTTGTCCTTCTGTGATTGACTTATTTCACTCAGCATAATGTCCTCCAAGTTCATCCATATTATGCAATATTTTGCAGATTCTACATCATTCTTTAGTGTTGTGTAGTACTCCATTGTGTATATTTACCATAGTTTGGTTATCCAATCTTCTATTAATGGGCATGTAGGTAGTTTCCATCATTTTGCTATTGTAAATAGTGCTGCAATGAATATGGATGTGCAAATGTCTGTTCCTGTCCTGGCTTTCACTTCTTTAGGATATATACCTAGTAATGGCATTACTAGGTCAAATGGTATTACTAATTCCAACTTTTTAAGGAATTGCCATACTGCTTTCCACAGTGGTTGTATCATTTGACAGTCCCACCAGCAGTGTATGAGAGTCCCAGTATCTCCACATCCTCATCAGCATTTGTTATTTTCTGTCTTGTTGAACTTTGTCATTAGTGCTGGTGTGAAATGGTATCTCATTGTTGTTTTGATTTGTGTCTGTCTGATGGCTAATGATCATGAGCATTTCTTCATATATTTGCTCAAACTCACTGATATCGAGTCAGTCCCAATTCATTGTGACCCCTCTTTGGGTTTCTGAGGCAGTATCTCTACAGAAGTAGATTGTCCAATCTTCCTGAATATCCTCTTTGGTGAAGTGTTTATTCATGTCTTCTGCCCATTTTAAAATTGGATTACTAATCTTTTTGTTATTGAAGTGTTGGACTTTTCTATAAATTTTAGAGATAAGTCCCTTTCAGATATGTTGTTGCTGAATATTTTTACCCAATCTGAAGGTTCTCCTTTCACTCTTTTGGCAGTGTAATTATTGACAAGTATGAATTTGTTGCTGTCATTTTGTTATGTGCTTTTTTGTGGTGTTGCTGATTTCCTTGTTCCATATGATTTTCTGTGCTGAGCTTGTTTTGTTTATGAATCATACTGTTCCTTTCTTTGTTGATATTGTTTTAGTATTTGCTAAATATTTGTGCTGGTCTTCTTTTTTACTTTGATGTGAGGATTTATCATTTTTCTTTGAGCTTACCCTGGGATTTATAATTTTCTTCCCAAATTCAGAACAATCTGTTCTTTCTTGCAGTTGTCTTGACTTCCTTACCATTTAGAAGTTCGGTAACTACACATTTTTTTCCCTCTTTTTGGTTTGTAGTTGTCCTCATTTGTCCATTGATGTCTCTGGTTCCCTGTTTGCAATCTTGTAGGCTTATTTACTTTGGATATTTTCCTAACTGGGTTGGTTTCTGGGTTATGTCATCATGTGTGTTAATGGTCAGTTGCTGTTTGCTATTGTTGGTTCTCTGTCCAAAGGACTCCCTTTAGCATCTCCTGTAAGCTTGGTCTGGTTTTAACAAATTCCCTTAATTTCTGCTTATCTGGAAATGTCCTAATTTCACTATCGTATTTTAGGGACACTTTTGCTGGGTATATAATTCTTGGTTGGAAATTTTTCTCTTTCAGGGTTTTA
>NW_006921913.1:2700249-2704154 GCF_000298275.1 Orycteropus afer afer
GTTTCTGCTGAGAAATCAGAGCTTAGTGTTACTGGTTTCCTCTTGTAGGTAACTTTTCATTTTTCCCTTGCTGCTTTCAGAATTCTTTCTTTGTCTTTGGTTTTGGTGAGCTTGATGATGATATGTCTTGGTGATTTCTTTTGTGGTCTATCCTGTTTGGGGGGTTCATTGGACTTCTTGAATGGGTATATTCTCATCTTTCATCATACCAGGGAAATTCTCTTCCAACATATCTTTGACAATTTTCTCTGTAGTTTTATTTGTCTCTCTCTGTTCTGGAATTCTGATTACATGTAGGTTATTCCTTTTGATGGTATCCCACATGAACTCTAGGCTTTCTTCATTTTGTTTTGATTTTTTCTGATTGATCCCTTTCTAAAGAAGTATTGAGGTATTTGTCTCCAGTCTCACTAATTCTGTCTTCCATTGATTCAATTCTACTCCTTTGCCATAGCAATATGTTATCTATTTCTGAAAATTTAGTATAAATCTTCTGGATTTATATCTGTAGATGTTGTATCATTTCTAATTTTTCAGTAATGTTGTCATTTTGTTCTAGTATTATCTTTCAAAATTGTTTTAGGGTCTTCTTTGTGTTTTCTTCCATTTTGTCAGTGTTTTCCTAAATCTGTCTCTCAATCCACTGAAGGTACCCAAATATAATTCTTTTGAATTCCTTATCAAGGAGTTCCAATGCTGCTTCCTCAGGGATATTTTCTGGGTCTGTATCCTGGTCCCTTTTTCTTCTGGTTTATCTTGTTTCTTTGTGTGGACTGTGATGCTCTGTTGTCTCCAAGACATTGTTACATTTTTATGTTTCTATTTAATTGGTGATTGTATGTTGGAGTGACTTGCCCATGATTTTTGTTTTCTTTGGATGTTATCTATGTAAGCTGGGTATTGTGCTCCTCTATTCACTAGTTGGCAGCACTTATGCACTAACAACCTGTCTCCATTTCCTTTGTCAACCTCTCATATGTCCCTGCTGTCCTTGGCAAATGGAGACTATTCTAGGTCCCTGGACTTCAAATGAGAATGCTGTCACTTTAAATTTCCAAAATGGCTGCTGCTTGTAAACAATCAAAATGCATTATCCAGACAGCTGAAAGTCCACAGCTCAGGTTGTCTCCCTCCTTGTTGTTTCCCTTCCTCATCATAGGCCACCAAAGCAGTCGTCCCTGTAACATTTGGTGACCAGTGCTGATCTTTAGATCAATTCTCAGGTCCCAACACTACTTGGAAATATTCAGGCTGTTGGTGCTGTCAGAGTAGCTGACAGTCCACAGCTCCATCTGTCTCCATACTCACTGTTTTCATTCAGGTTCTTCCACTTGTTGGTGCCTAATCTACTTCTGTATACTTCCTTTCAAAGCTCAGGGCTCCAGGATTATCTCCTGCATCTCTGTCAATTAGTTTCTCTTTTTCTTTGTTGAAGAGGGCCTGCCTATTCCACCATCTTACTGGAAGTCCCCCTTCCATGTTATTTTTATCATGTATTTTAATCCTACTTTATTTTAAAATCCAAAGTTATTCTTTTACAGTTAACGATTACACAGCTTTACCAACACATTTACCATTTTTTTAAGTGCTTCAGTGCCTCTTCCTTCTTTTTGTTATTGTTATAAAAATGTAAATAACACAATTGTCAGTTCATTTGTCACACTTACAGCTCAGTGTAACTGATTACATGTTGTGCAACAATCGCCAACATCCCTTGCTGTATTTTCCATCACCACAAACAGAAACTCAGTGCTAGCTAATCAAAGATTCCATTCTTTCCCTTCCATACAGTCCTTGGTTTTCCTCTGATCTCTGTACATTTGCTATTCCATGTACTTCATATTAGTGAAATCATATAATATTTGTCATTTTGTGCTTGACTTATTTCACTGAGCATAATATTTTCATGGTTTATCCATGTTATGGCATGTAGCAAGACTTCATTTCTCTTTCTGGCATAGTAATATTTGATCCTGTGTATATACCACAATTTTCAGGAGGCATCAGAGGGTGGTAAGCTCACTTATCCTCTTTCTAAATATTCTCTTTTGTAATCTTACTCTTGAGTGATAATTTATCTAGGTATAGAAATCTAAGTTGGCATATCCTTTTTTTTCCCCAATATGTTGAAGATATTATTCTACTGTCTCTGTGAAGTTATTTTTGTTGATGTAAATGCATTTAAACTATCATGCTTTTTTTTTCTTTTTTTTTTTTTTTTTGGGAAAAAAGACTGTTTCCCAGCTATATACATGGGAGGATAGAAAGCTTTTTGTCTATTGCCTGGGCCAGTGATCGTGTGCTTTTTGCCTTTATTTTATAAGTTGTTGTTGTTTTTGTTATGTGCAGTCGAGTCGGACCCGACTCATAGTGATCCCTCCTTGGGTTTCCGAGGCAGTATCACTACGGAAGTAGATTGCCCCATCTTCCTTCTGAGGAGTGGCTGGTGGTTAGCAGTCAAGTGCCTTAGCCACTCTGCTACCTTATAGTTTCCTGGTTTCCTACTAGGGATTAGTTGTAGGCTCTCTACTTTGTGAAAACTGGGGCCACTTCTGCCTCTACATGGGCTTTAAAGTTTCAGCTTCCTGGTCCAAAGACCTATTTATTGTCTTGCCCTATGGAACCTTGAAATATAAACATTGCCTTCCCATTACAAGTTTTTGTTGCCTACTAAGAATTTCCCTATTTTTTTCAAGATTGATTATTTATTTTGTTTTATTATAATATTTTAATTAGCATTACTAGGTGCTTACGGTAGAAAGAAACTCTTATAACTCAAACTAGTCCATCATTGTGCCAGGGTCCAAATATGTCTTTAAACTAATTTTTTCCCTAATCATACATTATACCCCATATTAGTTATATGCCATAATTTCTATGCTATAGTATTTTCTTAAAAATTCTACACTTTAATGAAATTCTTATGAAATCTGATTCAGAGAAGGACACATCCTAAGCACCCTGAGATCCTACTGGATCCTATTAGTCTAATGGTGGGATCGTGTAAAGAAGAGTTATTGCATTAAGCTACTTTGCTACTCCCATTCCTGAGACACACAGATGGCTCACTTAAGTGGGATAAGTAAAGACATTTTGATGAAAGTACTAATTAAAAAGTTGAGGTCAGGGAAACCAACAAGTGAAGGGAAAACACTTCAAAGCCGGCATAGCAGGGAGAAGTTTCCATCTAGATGGAATATGTAATCCCTCTATAGAGACCTGACTATAGCTTAATCATCCAGTGGCATATCTATGGAAATTAGGACCTACGGCAATTAGTTTTAAATTGCTGAGTGATTCTCATAGCTAGTGTTGGAAACTGCAAGGATAAGGAAATGGATCATTGGTTTCTTCCCTTCAAGTAGTGCCCAGAACACACACCAAAACTGCTATACTCTAGATAGGATTCTGGACCCATCCAAGAGGAACTCTGGTCATAGAAGAGGATTGCCACCATAGCAACCCATGTTGTTGTTGTTGTTATGTGCCGTCTGGGATACCCTTTATTGTTCAGAGGGTCAAACATTTCAGCATAGAATGGGAAATGATTGCAGATGGCCAAGAGTTAGGATCAGTGAAAGCCATATTTGCAGGGGTCTCCCATTAGTTAAAAAATTGTGCCTGAGTTCCCAATATAGTTACATACATACAAATTAAAACTTTGGTTCCCATACATTATATGTGTCATATAAGGAATATAAAAGGATGGGACAGTTAAGTAATGTTTAAAATGACACACTTTTCTCAATTATTAGTTATATATTTTTGATACTATAGTAAATATTATCTTTTAAAAATGCATATTTCACTTGCTTATGATAGTGGCTAAGGCACTTGACTGCTAACCAGAAAGCTGGCGGTTCAAACCCACTAGCCACTCCTCGGAAGGAAGGTTGGGCAATCCT
>NW_006921913.1:2704254-2713672 GCF_000298275.1 Orycteropus afer afer
CAATCCTACTTCCGTAGTGATACTGCCTCGGAAACCCAAGGAGGGGTCGCTATGAGTCAGGGCTGACTCGACGGCACATAACAACAACAACAACATATATATAAAATTTATTTTATTGTTATTGTTGAAGATAAACACTGCAAAACATACCAGTTCAACTATTTCTACATGTACAGTTTACTGACATTAATTTCATTATTCAATTTGTGCAAACATTCTCATCCTTCTTTTCTGAGTTGTTCCTCCCTCATTAACATGAACATACAACCCCCATGGTTCATATCTAATCTTTCAAATTGCTGTTGTCAATTTGTCCCATATAAATTGTTCTTAAAAGAGCATAATGCTCAAGGCAGATATATATATATATATATATATATATATATATATATATATATATATATATATATATATTTTTTTTTTACTAGTTAAGCTAAAATATGGTTTGATTTTAAGAAGACTTCAGAGGATATTTTGGGTTTAAGTTTTAAAGATTATCTCAAGGCAATAGTTTCAGAGGTGCATTTAGTCCCCACAGCTTCAGAAAGTCTGGAGTCCATTAGAATTTGAAATTCTGTTCTGCCTTTTTCCTCTTTTGAATAGGATTCTTCTACAGAATCTTAGATAAAAATGTTCAGTAATGGTAGTATTTTGATTACCTAGTGCTGCTCTAGCAGAAGATACAACAAATAGGTATGCTTTAACAAACAGGAGTTTATTCTTACAATTTTTGGAGGCTGGAAGTCCAAGTTCCAAGTGCCAGGCTCTAGGGGTTGGGTGAAAGACATTGATCTTGGGCTTCAGCTCTGCCTCTTGCTCCTGGCCCACCAAAAGGCTTCTCTTCACTCAGGCAGCTACTGGCTGCTAAGACTAACAAGCCCAAGATTGACTCATAAAATGGCACAGTCTAGATGTTACCAAACAACATGGCAGGCCATTGATTCAAGTCCACTGAAAGTCCCAAGATTGGCAGAGCATGGCAGGCTGCTGAACAATGACTTGGCTACATGCAAGGTTCAAGCGTACCATTAGCTAAAGACAATTACCAAAGCTGCTTCTTATATATGAGAAGCAGACCACATCCCTAATGCAGCTACTCAGCTGCTTGTGGTAGACCCCACCATGGAGTTGATTGCCATTCTCATCATGAATAATAACTACCTCCAGCTGCCCAGCCACTCAACTAGGCCCAGCCAAGTTGACACACAACCCTAACTACCACAATAGCCAGGCACCATCCAGTTCTTCTGGTCATGTTGCAAAGGAAGCAATTATTTATGGAGGTAACTAGCAATGCATTCCATAACCTCCTCCTATTCCTGATTCTTCTTTTTCTGTTGATCCAGGTGTTTAGAGACTGATTATTGTACGTTGGATGGCCACTTGCAAGCTTTTACCACTCCAGGTAATACACAAGTGAACAGGAGGTAGAACAGAAGCACTAAGCATATTACTAGGCCAATTAACTAGGATGTCCTATGAGCCCATGACCCTAAACCTCCAAAATAAGGAACTAAATTCTATGAGAGTTTTTGTTGTATATAAGCAGCCTCAGCAGCTACTTTTTTATTGTTGTAAATAAATCTATTACACAACTTTTGCCAATTAAACTTTTTACAGGTGTACAAATTATTGACAACAACTACAATAATCACTTGTGGAATTCTTTCCTTAATGTAATTTTTCCATCACTGTAAGCCAAAATTTAATGCTCCATAAACTATAACACCTCCTTTCCCCCTTCCTGCTGTCCTGGTAACTACTAATAAACTTTGGTCTCTATACATTTACCTTTTCTTTTCTTTTTTTTTTTCATATAAGTGAGACCATATAATATCTGTCCTTTTGTGATTGATTTATTTCATTTTACATAATGTCTTCAAGCTCCATTCATATTGTAGTATGAAGACTTCCAGCAACTTGCTAGATTCTCCTACTATTTCTAATCATTTTTAAATTGATTCTTCTGGACTTTTTTCCCCCTTTAAGCAACCATATCATCTGGGAGTTATAATAGCTTGCTTTTTCCTTCTTAATCCTTATATAATTTTAAAATTGTCTTTCTGCAGACGGGACTACTAGTCAAATGTTGAATATAAATGTTGGCGACTGGCATACTTACTTTATTTTAGATCTTTGAATTTTGTTTTAATTTATAGTCTTTGTCAGGTTAAGGTTCTTACTATTTGTTATTATAACTAATGGGTATTTAATCATTAAATGATGCTTTTCCTTATTGAGATAATAAAATTATATTTCTCCTTTAATCTAGAAATGCCATGAATGCCGTTAAAGTCTAATGAAATTTATTTTCTTGGAGTAAACTTAATAATTATATAAAATATATTAAATGATTTAGAGAGCATTTCTTCTGCTTATATATTCTGGAATAATTTATATAAGATTTATAGTTTGATTGATATTTTGTTTGTGTAAAATTTGGTAGAAGTTGCTGTAACATAATTTTGACCCAGTGTTTTCTGTGGTGATATTTTAAATTACAAAAAGTCCAGCTTTTTAATGACTGTAAAAACAGTGTATTTTTCTTCTTGTTTAAGTTTTGGTAAAATATCTTTTCCAGGAGTTGTCCATTTTATCTTTGTAGAATAAAATTCATAATACATATCTTTATTCTTTAATTTTTCAGCATGTTTCTGAACTCCACATTTTATGTCTACTATTAGATATTTAATTTCCCTTTTTTCCTAAAAGATTCAGTGATTTGTTTCTCAATTTGAATGCTTAACGTATTAATTCAGACTTTTATTTGCTATAAACATTTAAGAATACAAGTTTTCCCCAATATAGTTTAATACATTCCAAATATTTTGGACATGGAGAATTTTATCATACTGTGTTAAATGTTTTCTAGCATTATAGATTTTTTTCTTTGACCCTTGAGTTTTTTAGAAGTATATTTCTCAGTTTAGCAACATATGTATTATTAAATATATTTTTTATATTGATTTCTTACAAAATTTCTTTGAGGTCAGAGAATGTGATTTATATGATACATTTTTTTTTTAATTTAAGAATTTTTCATTGAATATTTCATGTATTTTTGACCATATGTTATGTATGTTTGCATGTTTGAAAATAATATATTCTTCAGTGTTTGGTTGCACACTCATACAAATATATATTCTGTATATATCTGTATGTACATTAATGTATATACATTTAATCATCTTTTATATTGTGTTGATTAATTCTTATATGTCTTTCCTGCTTTTTTTTTTCTGTTTGATTTGTCATACTGAGTAGTGTACGTTTAAATAAATAAGGGAGAATTTGTTTATATTTTTTCTTGTAGTTCTGTCAACTTTTTTTTCTGTATATCATAATGCATCATTAGGCTCAAGTATTGAAGAAAGAAGTCCAAGCTACATGAAAGGAATTGATGAAAAACAAGGCTCTAGGAATTGAAAGAATACTCATTGAGATGTTTCAACAAATGTGCATTGCTGGAGGTGATTACTTGTTTATGCCAGGAAATTTGCAAGACAGCTACCTGGCTGTGGTAGATAAAGTTATACATTAATGTGGCTGTGCCTGGTTTTGAGGGGCTGGGCAGCTGGGTACAGTTATTCTCTGTGGTGAGATTGGTAATCAACTTCATGGTGGAATTTACTAGAGCAGCTGAGTAGCTGCCTTAGGTATGTGATCTGCTTCCAGTATATAAGAAGCTTTGATAATGGTCTATAGCTTGTGGCATGCTTGAATTCTGCATGTAGCCAAGTCATTATTCAGTACCCTGCCATGTTGTCTGACAATCTGGGAATGCTTAATGGACTTGAATCAATGGTCTTCCGTGTTGATTAGTAGTATCGGGACTGTGCCTTTTACTTGTTGACCATGGGTTTGACAGCCTCAGAAGCCAGCAGCTGGATGAGTGAAGAAAGCCTCCAGCTTCAATGGGCCGGGAGCAAGAGGCAGAGCTAAAGCCCAAGGTCAAGGGGCTTTCATCCAGTCCCTAGAGCCTGGCACTTGGAAGTTGGACTTCTAGCCTCCAAAACTGTAAGATAATAAACTTCTGTTGTTAAAACCATCCCATTTGTGGTATATCTAGTAGAGCCATTTCATTTGTGGTATATCTGTTAGAGCGACACTAGAAGTAACCAAAACACTGGCCAATTGACTAGAAGAGATCCATATTTGTGCCTGTTCCAAAGAAAGGTGATACAACAGAATAGAAATCATTGAACAATATCATTAATGTCAGACACAATTTTAAATTTTGCTAGGAGCTCTGGTAGTGTAGTGCCTAAGGAACTTGACTGCTAACCAGAAGGCTGGTGGTTCAAACCCACCAGCCACTCCTCGGAAGGAAGATGGGACAATCTACTTCCATAGTGATTCTGCCTCGGAAACCCAAGGAGGGGTCACTATTAGTTGGTCTGATTCAAAGGCACATAACAACAACAACAAAGATAATTCAAAAACAGTTGCAGCAGTATATTGACAGGGAACTTCCAGAAATTCAAACTGGATTCAGAATATGCCATGAAATGAGTATTATTGCTGATATCAGATGGATCTTAGCTGAAAGCAAAGAATAATGGAAAGATGTTTAACTGTGCTTCATTGACTAAGCAAAGGCATTTGACTTGGTGGATCATAACAAATTATGGATGACATTGTGAAGAATGGGAATTCCAGAATACTTCATTATGCTCATGAGGAACCTGTACATAGAACAACAGGCAGTGTTCAAACAGAACAAAGGGATATTGCATGGTTTAAAATCAGGAAGAGTGCGCATCAGGGTTGTATCCTTTCACCATAATTATTCAATATGTGTGCTGAGCAAATAATTCAGGAAGTTGGACTATATAAAGAAGAACATGGCATCAAATGGAGGAAGACTCATTAAAAACCTGTGTTATGCAGATGACACAACTTTGCTTGCTGAAAGTGAATTTGACTTGAAGCACTTACTGATGCACATCAAAGACTACAGTCTTCAACATGGACTGACAAAAAGAAAACAAAAATCCTCACAATTGGACCAATAAGCATTATTATGATAAATGGAGAAAAGATTGAAGTTTTCAGGGATTTCATGTTACTTAGATTCACAGTAAACACCCATGGAAGCACTAGTCAATAAATCAGACATCCTATTACACTAGGCAAATTTCCTGCAAAAGACCTCTTTAAAGTGTTGAAGAACAAAGACGTCACATTGAAGACAAGGGACACCTAACCCAAGCCATGATTTTTTCAACAGCTTTCATAAGCATGTGAAAGCTGGAGAATGAATAAGGAAGACCCAAGAAAAGTTGATGGGTTTGAATTGTGGTGTTGGTGAAGTATGATGAAAATACCATGATCGGCCAGAAAAATGAATAAGTCTTTCCTGGAAGAAGTGTAACCAGAATGTTCGATATCATACTTGGTAAAATGGAGGATCAGAGAAAAAGTGGAAGATTCTCAATGAGATGGATTGACACAGTGGATGTAGCTATGGGCTTAAGCATAGCAATGATTGTTAGGCTGGCATAGGACCAAACAGTGTTTGATTCTGTTGTACATAGGCTGCTCTGAGTCAGAATTGACTTGATAGTGCCTAGTGAGAGATGTTACAATTGTTATATCTTCCTTGTTGTGTAAACAGTTATCATTATACCAAACCAAACCAAACCAAACTCACTGCCATTGAGTTGATTTGATTCATAGTGACTCCTCCTTGGGTCTCTGAGAAGGTATCTCCACAGAAGTAGTTTGCCAGATCTTCCTTCCGAGGAATGGCTGTTGGATTTGAACCACCAGGCTTCTGGTTAGCAGTCAAATGCCTTAGGCACTAAACCACCAGCACTCACTTTTTTTTTTTGGTAGTACTTATTTAAGTATATTTGGTCTGATACTCACACAAATAATCCATCTTTTGTTGTTGTTGTTAACATTTGTAGTTCTTCCCCATTCTAGCAGCTTATTCTAGGAGCTCTGGTAGCAGCTTATTCTATTTTTTTCCTGACTATTCCATGCTCTTTTACTCTCCTTGTAATTTCTTGCCTATGTGTTTAAATAGACTAATTTGTTTCTCTCAATCTATTTCTCTCCCATGCTACTTTATCATTTATCTATCCTCTTCCTGTTATAATATCTACCCTAGAAAGAAGTACATTTAACTTGTTAAAGTGAAACTTTCATCATTGTGTTTAATCTTATGCCCCAGATGAAAAGGACTATAGCACACCTTAGCTTAGATCTCCTTGCTCCTGACCTATATCATGTTTTGGTGTGTTAATTCCATTTTGTTTTTGTTTTAACTCCACTCATCAGACATTGATGTTGTTGTTGTTAGTTGCTCATTGGTTTTCAACTCATAGTGACTCAATGTAACAGAGTAGAACTGCCCCAGTGGATTTTCTTGGCTGTAATTTTAATGGAAGCAGAGTGCCAGATCTTTCTTCTTTGGAGCCACCAACCTTTCAGTTAACAGCTGAGAGCTGTGTCACCAGGATTCCTTTCAGACATTGATACTATTGGAATTATTCAGTCAATTTTGTTATGTAGATTTGTCTATGCATTAGCCAAATTCTTTTCTTTTCATTGTTTATTACATTTCAAACTTCATATATAAAGTCTATGTTCCATGTCTTTCTTCTTTCTTCTGTTTCTAATATGTTGTTTAGAAAGAATTTATTGATATCAAGCTCTTTCAGGACACTCTATTAAAATATGCTGCTTAAAATCTGTCCCATGCGGCTTCATTGTTTCTGATAAGATTTTGTGTTCTTGGCTATGTAAGCTAGGAATTTGGATCTATATTTAGAATGTGATGCAGGTATGTGTTCTAGTTAGCTTGTCAAATTTTTATAGTGCTGTATCCTCAATTGGCATTGATGAAAACAACAATAACAAAAGAAACACACACTCAACAACTTTACGTTAAGTATTTCTCAAGCCAAAATGTGTCAGCATTGCATTTTTTTCTATATTTTATTTCCTACAAACATTTTGCTTGTGATATAATTTTAAAATGTCAACTTTTTGATATCTGAAGTGGCTTAATAACCTAAAAGTCATAGAATATGTGAAAATATTAATAAAATAACTTTAAAACAAGTAGATTTTTATAAATTTGTATTTAGGTAAAGCTATTTTATTTTAGTTCCTTAATTAAACACCTATTAGATATATGTTTTTAAAATTAACTGCATTGGATATGTTTTTCTGTAAAAGTCCTGCTAAAAATTATTAAATAGTGGTTAATCCCAAATCCATAACTGAAAGGTAGCAACAATAGCAAAAGAATACAATAATTGCTTATAATGGAGGTATTATAGATATGTGTCCATTTTGTACTCTGTTCTCCGTTCTTCATACATTTTTTCAGAGTACTGTTACAATCTGTAGGACACCTAGGCAAGTGTAACACTTGTTCAATCATTGTTCTTCAGTGTGTTGTGAACTAAACTAGTAATTTGACAGTGATGGTGCTTTATTGGTTTGCTTCTTTGGACACCAGAAACTTGCCTGCAATTTGATTTTGGGGTATGTTGTGTTTTGGGGTCCACTGTGTTCATCTAAACCCCTTGGGTCATGCAAACAATTTGCTCTTGGTTACTAATCAAAAAATTAGCAGTTCGAATACACTCAGCAGTGCCAAGGGAAAAAAGTCATGGCAATCAATTCCTGTAAGATTACATCCATGGAAAACCCTGTAGGATACAGTTCTACTCTGAAACACATAAGGTTGCCATGAGTTGGAATTGGCTCCATGACAATTGGTTTGGTTGCATATGTTCATATACCTAGATATACTGTTATGAAAAGAAGTCATTCATAGAACTGGATAAAGAAAACAATATGTGAGTTGAGAATGTTAAATAATACACTTTATAGTTAACTGATGCATGGATGGACACACATGCATACACACATATAAAATACAACACACTTGAAGTTATTTACAACATGGTTTTGATATTAGCTCCAATAATTTTTGCTAGGAAATTGATAAACCCTTTGGTCAATGTGTCTAAGGGAAATGTAATTCTAGTCTGTCAAGATTGTTTTTTGCTCCAAGTGCTTTCTGTGTTAGCTTCTGTCCTGTTCTGAATGTGAATGTTTAATATTATGAGCAGATATTTCTTAGTCTTCTGTCACATTTGAGAAGAATCCAGATTTTAAGAATATGAGTTTCTTATTTCTAAAAACTGTTCTGCAGAATCACAATTCCATACTTTTCCTGGATGGCTTACCTCTCTCTGAGTGACAGTGGTTCTTTTTGCTTTGATTGCTCTAATCTGTGTCAAGGAAACTCTCCCTCCGAACCCCAATCTCTCTCCACCACATCATCAAACATGATTGATTTCTAGTCCATCTCATTTAGTTCCCAGGACATAAACCTGGAAATTATTGTTTTCCCTTCTCACCATAAATAAAATAAATGATTGTAAAGTGCTTATTTTATTTCATAAATGCTTTGTCATTGCTGTCATTATCTCTGAGTGGGATTAATCTCATAACCCAGATATGAGGGAATGATCATTTCAGAGTGAGCAATTCAAAATGCAATTCTGACTTTACCATTCCCTTAGAACATCTTAACCTTAGAATACCTCCTTAGAAAGAGAGAAAAGAAACACTACAAATGAGTTCCTGTTTGCTTCCCTGAACTTTTCTACTCTTCCTATCCCCATCAACCTTTTTGCATTCTAAGTTATAGTGCTTTTAAACTGATCCTCACTACCTATCCAACTGCCTTTCATGATATGTTTTTTCTTCTTCAAATGTCCTTTTTGCCCTTTTTCATCTACCTAATACCTAGTCATTCCTTAGATTTCGGTGTTAAGTATCCTCTCTTCCCCAGGAAACCTTCACATAGAGCCTCTAGACTTCACTCTGAGTGAAGAAGCCCTCAGTGTTCCGGGAGAGCACAGCACCACATGCATAATGTTGAAATGATCTAGTTGGTTGTCTTTCTTTCCCTCCAGACAACAAGCTTCTCTGGCACAAGGACTCTCTATTATTCATTTTTGTCTATCTGGTGTTTCACACAGTATATGCTCCATAAACAGCTAAATCTGGAATTTCTTACACAGACCTAAGTTGAATTTTACAAAGGATCCCAAATATTACTACCCAGTAGGATCTTCAAATTTATTCATAGATTTGCATCTCTCTAATAGCTAATGATCATGAGCATTTCTTCATATGTTTGTTGGCCGCTTGATTATCCTCCTTGGTGAAGTGTCTATTCATGTCTTCTGCCCGTTTTTTAATTGGATTGTTTGTCTTTTTGTTATTGAGGTGTTGAAGTGCTCTATAAATTCTAGAGATAAGTCCCTTGTCAGATATGTCATTACCAAATATTTTTTTTTCCCAATCTGTAGGTTCTCTTTTGACTCTTTTGGAGAAGTCTTTGGAAGCACATAAAAATTTAAGTTTTAGAAGGTCCCAATCATCT